>NC_142930.1:21783908-21911408 GCF_046866305.1 Octopus bimaculoides | reverse complement strand
GTCCGATTCCATGGCTGCTGATTCTGGTGCTGCGGCCATTTTCTTTCGTGTGAAGCAATGCAATTTCAGAAAGCTAAGAATAGGAATTGATTTTGATTTGGTCCTTATTTCTTGTTGCTGTTCTTGTAGTTGTGTCTTGTTAAATAAATATCCTAATTAAAAATCATACCTTTCCATCTCTTTCTTTCTATATTTGCAAAGTATATTTTAGGTTCCGTTTGGAATCAATCATCTCAAAGCTGTCAAACGTAGATGGAGAGAAGGTGTAATATTCTTCGATTCTACAACTACTATGCTACCAATGCTGGTCTCTCTCTCTCTAAAATGTTTAAGTATTTCAATAATATTGACAACTACCACCGCTCCTTCAGTTGATTCCATATTTTCCTCTTTTATTACTTTCAATCACCGTGTTTATAATATAGGTCTTTCTGTATCATCTTCATCGCTAACGATACAATGATATGACTTGAATTAGTTTCGTGAATTTCACCCCCACTCCTCCCACCAACCAATAAATCATCAAAAACTCGCATCTGAGGTTTAAAACACCTATATCCACGCGCGCGCACACACACACACATACGCACGCGTCAGAGAATTCGCAAGGGAGAAGGGTTCTGTATCAAATCTGGATAAACTTAAGAGTACATTAAAATGACAGAAAACGACCATGCTGGAGTTACATTTGTCAATTCAACGGATTTGATCTGAGAACTGACGTCGCGGTTACAATTGCATCGTGATAAAATCACATTTATTTAAAAAAAAACACAAGCACTGCTATATTAACTTTTATTTGGTATGATCGGCAGAGCACCAGACTATTTGCACTTCTTAAACTTTTTTTTTTTACTTTCTGAGTTTAAATTTTGTTGAGGTAGAGTTTGCTTTTCATTCTTCCGTGCTCGATGAATTAGAAGTGTTACGTACCTGTTTTATCGATAATCAATTGCGTTATCCCCGAGTTTTCAGGCATTGTACCACTGGTAAAATCAGTGGTTTGTAATAATAATTCTTTCTTTCTTTTTATTTTATTGTTTTAGACACTGGGCCAGAAATTTGATTGAAGAGGTTCGCCATTCGACTAACTCCGGCACTTGACTGATACTTTATCTTATCGATTCTGGAGAGATCAAAGACTAAGTTAACTTCTGCGGCATTTGGACTCGGAGTATTTATATGTATTCATATACGTCTGACAAATTTAACCCCTCTTTAATGACACTTGATTTGCTATTGAATTGTGAATCCTAATCATACAAGCTATATATATATACAAGCTATATATATATACAAGCTATATATATATACAAGCTATATATATACAAGCTATATATATATATTTGCATTGTCTTCTTTAAGCCATTTCAGAGTGAAACTAATCAAACTAAATGTGTTGTAAAAGTGCTCCAGCATGACCGCAGCCGCATGACCGAAATGAATAAAAGAATACTTATTTGTGTAATAAAATTACAGATATTATCATTTGATCAATTGCAAAGAGACATATGTCGTCAGCTTCAGTAGATGTCGTGGGACCGAAAGACACATAAGGGAATAACTATTTTATAGTTAAGCAGCTCTGTAACACTTTCCCCTTTTAATAAATGGCAACGAACAGTGTGTGTATATTAAAACACGTATCATATATTAAGTTGTATTAGTTATCGAGTAGATTGAACTTTTAAATATATATTTGTAACGATTTGTGTGCGCCAAATGAATGATAGGAGAAAAGTAACTGATATAACCATTATTGAATTTGTATTTATCATCGTTACAATATAAGAAGCAACTTCTTCGAGTTGTGTTGTTGTACCCAGTTTATTTGCAGTTCCGTTATCCATTCTGGAGGTAGTTAAGTTCATCTTTTGTTGACTGCTTGAAGAACGGAGAGAAGAAGGTGAGGGGTAAGAGTAAAACAATTTAGACAGGTAGAGAGGGTGAAAGTTGTATAGTTACGTGTTGACAATCCATACGTAAAATGTTCCGTTTGGTTAGGGATCAAGCAAAAGAGGTAGAAACGATTTTGTGTTCAGCATTTGTATTTTTTTCCCCAGATAAATTAAGTCAGGCTGAACAAAGGCTTTTTCGTCTATTATATTGTCTGAACTCACTTAAACAGAACTTAACTAAGTGTGGTAGTTGACTCTCATAAATTTCTGAGTACATTAGCCAAGAACAATAGGAAGAGACTCAGAAAAAATCTACACTTAGATTCCGAATCTTGACTAAGAATTTAGGAAGCTATATATATATATATATATATATATATATATATATATATATATATATATATATATATATATATATATATATATATATGTATGTATGTGTGTGTACTACATATATAAATAAGAGGAATAGCCACCAAGGTGGACTTGTAAAAATTTACACTTCCTTCTCCAAGCCTAGATTCGAAACCGAATCTAAGAATTCTCGGTTCCAAAACACGACAATCAACAAGCGCGAAAAACAGGTTTTCTTTGTCTTGTCAAAAAGTGATCGATCATCTCCCTTTAACCTTCGACCTTATAATGTCAGGCGAAGTTCAACTGGTCAGCATCTGACCTATTTAGGTACAAACTCTGCTGCAGTATGTATGTCCTTCTAGCTGCCACGATTCTTATAAATATAGTGGTCAGCAAGACATCAAGACACACAGGGACAGACAGACAGGGAGACTGCTACGATGAGACAGAGATTTTTCGCCGGTCAAGCAAGATGAGAGAACGAACACACACACACACACACACACACACGAACATATCCTGGTCCCATCATATTTCTAGCAACTCGAAGCAAGTTGTTAAAATTGAATGTAGTGGCTATTAGTATTTATTAACTCCAGCTAATAAAAATGTTATAATTGAACCAGTTATCACTTTGTCATTTCTCAGGCAAACACATGTCTATCGCACTGACACTAAACAAAAGCACATTACATCTTGGTGACCCCGACGTGATTCGTCCATACAGCCTACGTGATTCTGTTCACATAGTTTCACTTAAATGGTGACTAAATGCCAGTATAGTACCAACCGTTCTTTAAGTTTTTTTCACTACAATTTTTTTGTTTCGTCTGTTTGTCTTCGACAATGTACTTATCTCGGCCGATAGATCTAAGTTTGTACCTTGTCACATTATGATGCCAGAGTCATTCAAGGTTTTGGATATGAGGATCTCATTCGGGGTTGGTTTATATTGCCTCTCCCTCCGGGGTGCAGCAATTGTTTTCACATATATATATATTTATTTAATTTCCTTTTTTTTTTTTTTCTGAGACGTTGTTGGAACTGGTGCTGGTAGTGTGTATGTGGTGCTACTATTGCGATTACTTCCTACTCATAAAGATTCACACAACGGCCAATTGTGATTACGAAGACGAAGGTATAGAGATGTAGAAAAAATAATCGCTGTTCTCCACTAATTTCACCAAGTTCAAAATAGTTGATGTTTCTTCAAAGCTTAATAAATATAAAATATATATTTCTGTAGATATATATATATATATATATATATTATATAATCTATATATATATATCTATCGATATTTATGTCCTCGGATAATGTGATTTCAGAGTTGCTTCCCTTCATTTTCTCGGGGACATCATCGATAAGGATGGTATTCGTCTCCTTCCTGAAAAAGTACAGGCCATCGTGGAATTTTCGCCACCCACATCTCTCCACAAATTAAGGGAGTTCCTCGGACTCGTGAATTATGTATGTATGCATGTATGTATGTATGTATGTATGTATGTATGTATGTATGTATGTATGTATGTACGTACGTAACTACGTATGTATGTAAGTACATACGTAACGACGTATGTATGTACGTACTACGTACGTAACTACATATGTATGTACGTACGTAACTACGTATGTATGTACGTACGTTCGTAATTACGTATGTATGTACGTAGTAGGTACGTATGTATGTACGTACGTAACTACGTATATATGGACGTACGTAACTTCGTATATATGTACGTACGTACGTAACCACGTATATATGTACGTGCGTACGTACGCAACTACTTATGTACGTACGTACGTGACAATGTATGTATGTACGTACGAACGTATGTATCTACGTATGTATGTACGTACGTGCGTAAGTACGTACGGACGTAACTACGTATGTATGTACGTTCGGACGTAACTACGTATGTATGTACGTAAGTACGTACGTTACTACGTATGTATGTACGTACGTAACTACGTATATATGTACGTAACTACGTATATATGTACATAAGTACGTACGTAACTACGTACGTATGTTGGTACGTGTGTACGTAACTACGTATGTATGGAAGTACGTACGCTGTTAACTACATAAGTATGTACATACGTACGAACGTACCTGCGTATGTAACTACGTATGTAACTACAAATGTATAAATGTTTGTACATACGTACGTACCTACGTATATAGGTACGTACGCACGTATGTAATTACGTTTATATGTACATACGTACGTACGTAACTAGGTATGTATGTACGGACGTACGTACGTAACTACGTATGTATATACGTACGCACGTAAATATGTATGTAGGCATGTATGTACGTACGTACGTAACTACGTATGTATGTACGTACGTACATAGTACGTATGTATGTACGTAAGTACTTGCGTAACTACGTATGTATGTATGTACGTACGTAACTACGGATATATGTACATACGTACGTACGTATGTATGTACGTACGTATGTATGAACGTACGTACGTACGAACGTAACTACGTATGTACTTACATACGTAAGTAACAACGTATGTATGTAAGTACGTACGTACGTAACTATGTATATATGTACGTACTACGTACGTAACTACGTATGTATGCAGGTACGTAACTAAGTATGTATGTACGTACGTAACTAAGTATGTATGTACGTACGTAACTACGTATGTATGTACGAACGTACGTAGCTACGTATGTATGTACGTACGTACGTAACTACGTATGTATGTAAGTACGTACGTAGATAACTACGTATGTATATACATACGTACGTACGTAACAACGTGTGTATATATGTACGTACGTACCTACGTATATATGGACATACGTACGTACATAACTACTTGTGTATGTACGTACTACGTACGTAACTCCGTATGTTTGTATGTACGTACGTACGCACGTAAATATGTATGTATGTATGTACGTACGGAACTACGTATGTATGTACGTACGTAAACACGTATGTATGTACGTAAATACGTATGTATGAACGTAGGTACGTACGTTCAAAAGTACGAATGTATGAACGTATGTACATACGTTCGTAACTGTGTATGAATGTACGTACGACGTACGTAACTATGTATGTATGTACGTGCGTAGGTAACTACGTATATATGTACGTACGTACGTAACTACGTATGTATGTACGTGTGTATTTACGTACATACATAACTACGTATGTATGGACGTACGTACGTAACTTCGTATGTATGTACGTACGTAACTATGTATGTATGTATGTACGTACAAACGTACGTAACTACGTATATATGTATGTACCTACGTAACTACGTATATATGTATGTACCTACGTAACTACGTATATATGTATGTACGTACGTACGTAACTACGTATGTATGTACGTAAGTACTTACGTAACTAGGTATGTACGTACGTACGTAACTACGTATGTATGTAAGTACGTACGTAACTATGTATGTACGTATGTATGAACGTACGTACGTAACTATGTATGTACGTACATAGTACGTAACTACGTATGTATGTATATATGTATGTACCTAACTACGTATAAATGTACATACGTACGTACGTAACTACGTATGTATGTACGTACGTACGTTCGTAACTTCGTATGTATGTACGTACATACGTACGTAACTACGTATGTAGGTACGTATGTACGTAACGACGTATGTATGTACATACTACGTACGTAACTACGTATGTATGTACGTACGTACGTTCGTAAATACGTATATATGTACGTACGTAACTAAGTATGTATGCTCGTACGTACGTACGTAAGTACGTATGTATGTATCTATGTAGGTACGTAACTAGTATGTATGTACGTACGTAACTACGTATGTATGTACGTACGTACGTAATTACAAATGTACGTACGTAACTATGTATGTATGTAGGTAAGTATTTATGTATGTAAGTACATAGTACGTAACTACTTATGTATGCAAGTACGTACTAAGATAACTACATGTGTATGTACATACGTACGTACGCAACTACGTATGTATTTATCTATGCACGTACGTACCTATGTATATAGATACGTACGTACGTAACTACATTTATATGTACATACGTACGTAAGTAAATAGGTATGTATGCACGTACGTACGTACATAAATACGTATGTATGTATGTACGTAAATACGTATGTATGTACATAATTACGTATATATGTACGTAGGTACGTACGTACGTAACTACGTATGTATGAACGTACGTACGTACGTAACTACGAATGTAAATACGCACGTACGTGCGTACGCAACTGGTTATTATGTACATACGTACGTAAATATGGATATATGTACGTACGTAACTACGTATGTATCTACGTACGTAAGTCACTACGTATGTATGCATGTGCGTACCTACATAACTACGTATGTATGTACGTACTTACAAACGTAACTACGTATGTATGTACGTACATAACTACGTATGTAAGTACGTACGTAACTACGTATGTATGGACGTACTTACATACGTAACTTCGTATGTATGTACGTACGTAAGTAACTACGTATATATATACGTGCGTACGTATGTAACTACGTATGTATGTACGTACGTACGTACGTAATTACGTATGTATGTACGTACGTACGTAACTACATATGTATGTACTAACGTACGTAAATAAAGAGAGTCAGTAACCGTGAGCATTTATACCAGTTCTTATTGTACACATTAGTATGAGTCTGTATGTGAAAGGAGTTGAGGCTGTGTGTGGCAGAGCTGATCACTAGTTGTGATGTGGTGGCTTCCATGCCGGGCCGTGATTCTTGTTATACAGATGTTCGTCGCTGGCTGAGATCTCTTGTCTGTTTATTTATCGTGGTGAAGCTGAGTCACCTAACAGAATCGAAGAGAGAGATGTGCCGCGGTGGTTTAGTTTGGTGTACATAGAAAGTCGTGTAGACGCTGGTGGAGATTGATGCTGGTTAGTAGTAATCGTAGAATCGTGTTGGTCATGACGATGATGCTGGTTAGTAGTCGTAGACTCGTGTTGCTGATGTGGCGACGGCGGTGGTCATCGTTGGCTGGACGAAGCTGTTGAAGTGGTCGCTGGCTGATTGTTGCTGCTGCTGTCGTGTGGTACACGGAACAGATCTCAAAGAGAACTGAACCGAAACCTATTTGCTGGGTATGAGTTGCTCTATTTAAAGCATTCAGGGGGCTCCAAGACGGTAGCAGAAAAACACTATCACGTGACCTTATTAAGGGCTGTGATTGGTCAGTTTGCGTTCTGGCGGGAACGGTTCGAAGAAGTTGCCGATTCGAATAATGATCAGTCACGTAATGACAAGGTTGATGTTTTCCGCTACGTTCGCGCTTGTTTATATTTAAATGAAAAGAATGGCGATAGTAGTTTTGTATCTAATGGCGGTGGGTAGTTTCACTACATATGTATAATTCATCATAACATTTACGCTGCCTGAATTAAGAGTTATGTATGGTGATAAATACTTATAATTAAGTTATAAGTGACGAGATTATCATCATAGCTTTTTACTTAAGAAGTAATAATATTTGTTATACCTTACAATCGAGAACATTAAAAATAAGATATAGTAGTCGCTCCCCGACCGTCACACTGGTTTATTTTCTTTCAGTTTCCACCGCTATGAATATGAGTCTTACAATCCATTTGCATTATGAAGTAACTATTTAAACACTTCGTTTTTCTTTTTCACTTTTCCTGAATCAATATTTCCTTGAACTATAGCCATAGAAATTGAAATCCACCTCTGTAAGCAAACAACACTATCCTTTCATTCAGAACCTACTGTATTTTCCGGTATCAAGGTTAGTGTTTTTAATTGTTTTTTTATAGAAAATAAGTCTTGAAAAATTACTGTGCGTTCTTTGAAAATAAACTACATTTTTCAAGAGTCAATCCGAAACCCTTTCATTGTCATTGTACTGTAAAAGTACAACATAACACATGACCATACCAGCGCAGTGAAATATAAATATGATTCATCGGATCTATACGTCCCTAAGCCACTAACAAAACATTAGTAAAACTTATTAAAGTGCTCAGATCTTGTTTCCATGTTTGTCATTGTATCAAAATTTTAAATTCCAAATTGGGTTACATTTTCGAGATTACTATCCATTGTCATAAAAAAAAAAAGAATTTACAGGTGTGTGACCAAAGGGAAACTACTCCATCTTATAATATTATCAAGTTATTTCCCTTTGACTTATTTCCAACTTCGCTGACATCCAAACTTTATAATCGTAGCTATTGTTAATATTGCAATTCGGTTCATTTGCGTGTTTTCCCCCGTTAAACTTGTATTTAGCAGTATGTACTTTGCAGTATTGTATTTATAGTAATTGTTATTAAGTAACGCGATGTAATGTTATTTTTATTTTCCTCTTCAATTTTTGTACTTAGAACTGCGTATTTTACAATAGTTTCTGGTTCCGTGCCTGTACTAGAAGCACTTATTAAAGGGGTTTGGATTGGCAGAATCGTTAGAGAATCAAACAAAATATCTAGCTTTTATATACTTATTTTATTGCAGAATTTATATACTTGTTATTGTTGCTTCTGTTAATTTTGCAATTCAGTGTATTTTTTTTCTTCGGTCTTTAAACTTACACAATAAAGATGCATAATACCTTTTGTTCTGTTAACCATTCAAATTATTTTCAATGTGGGCTAGGGTGACAATTCTTCAGATGGAGTAGGCTGGGTTGGCAACTCTTTTGGTAAATATTCTGGTGATAGCGAATCCTAAAAAAATCCCCAAAAGTTTAATGTTTTCTATTTGAAAATCAATAGAACTATCATCTTCATTATCATCGTTTAACGCTTGTTTTCCATGCTGGCATGGGTTGGACAGTTTGACTGAGGTCTGGAGAGCCAGCAGCTGCACCAGGCTCCAATCTGATCTGGCAATGTTTCTACAGCTGGATGCCCTTCCTAATGCCAACCACTCTGAGAGTGTAGTGGGTGCTTTTTACGTACCACTGGCACGGGAGCCAATCAGGTGGGTCTGGCATCGATCACGTTTGGATGGTAATTTTTTACGTACCACCAGCACAAGAGCCACTCATGGGGTACTGGCATTGGCCTCAATTGGTTAGTGCTTTTTACGTGCCACCAGCACAGGAGCCAGTCAGGAGGCACTGGCCACAGCTATGATATTGGTTTTATTTGACTTAACAGGTCTTCTCAAGCATATCATATTGCCTGATGCATCAAGAGTATTCTTAATAGGGCTGGACATGTGTGGTTGCGATCTCACTTCAGTTGCCGGGTCTTCTCAATCACAGCATATCTCCAAAGGTCCTGGTATCCTGTCATTACCTCTGTGAGGCCCAGTGTTCGAAGGTCATGCTTCACCACCTCATCCCATGTCTTCTTGGGTCTACCTCTTCCACAGGTTCTGTCTACAGTTAGGGAGTGGCACTTACACACACAGCTGTCTTCATTCATATGTAACACATGACCATACCAGTGCAGACGCCTCTATTGCACACCACATTTGATGCTTCTTATGCCCAACTTTTCTCTAAGGACACTTATACTCTGTCATGTATGTACACTGACATTACACATCCAACGGATCATACTAGCTTCATTTCTTTCAAGCCTACGCATGTCCTCAGCATTCATGGCCCATGTTACACTGCCATGTAGCATGGCCGTTTGCACACATGCATCATACAGTCTACCTTTCACCCTGAGTGAGAGGCCCTTAGTTACCAGCAGAGGTAGGAGTTCCCAGCACTTTGTCCAGGCTATTCTTACTCTAGTCACGACACTCTCAGAGCAGCTACCCCCACAACAGACTTGGTTGCCTAGGTAGCGGAAACTATTGACTACTTCTAGTTTCTCCACCTGGTATGTGATGGAATCTGTTTTCTGTACATCTTCAGTGTTTATTGCCCCAGTTCATTTGCTACACAAAAACTATTTTCCTGGTTAACTTAATGTAATAAAATTCGTAGAACTTTATCAATAGAAGTAATTCAAAAGATGCATATTACCGTAAATGATTGTGAGGCTAACACATTGAAACAGTAAGCCATGTGCCAGTTATGTGACACTGGCATTGGCCATGACTATGATTTCACTTGACTTGATAGGTCTTTTCAAGCATATCATCAAAGGTCACTTCTCATTTCCTCCACGAGGCTCACTGCTTCAAGATCATGCTTCACCACCTCATCCTTTGTCTTCCTTGGTCTACCTCTTCCATGGGTTCCCTCCACTATTGCAGTGCAGTACTTCTTTGCACAGCTGTCCTCGTCCATATGCCCCGCATGACCATACCGGCACAGTCTTCTCTCTTGCACACCACATCCGATGCCTCTTACGCTCAACTTTTCTCTCAAGACACTTACACTCTATTGTGCATGCACACTGACATTTCACATCTAGTGAAGTACCCCAGCTTCATTTCTTTTGAGCCTTTGCATGTCCTTGGTGATCACAGCCCATGTTTCACTCTGTCTTTTGCTCTGAGGGAGAAGCCATTTGTTACCAACAGAGGCAGGAGCTCTCTGAACTTTGCCCAGCCTATTCTTATTCTAGTGGCTATGTTCTTGGAGCATCTACCGCTCCTACTGACTTGGTCACCTAGGTAACAAAAGCTATCAACTACTAGTTCTCCCCCACTGGCATTTAACAGAGTCCATTTTCTGTGCATTTTTAGTGTTAATTTTACCTGTGCAACTTCCGCACACAAAAGCTGTTTTCCCTGTTAACCTTCTTCTGATATTGCTACACCTCTTATGTGTCCATAGCTTACACCAGGTACATCGTATGGTGTTTCAACCTATACCTTTTCTGCAGATTGTGCAAGGCCATCTACCTGAAGGAATTTGTGATTTGTCTGCTCTCCTACTTATTAAGACTGTGGTTTTTATTAGATTGACTCTTAAGGCCCTTTGATTGTAGACCTTGCTTCCATGTCTGAAATTTCTTCTCTAGTTCTGGTAGTGATTCGGCTATAAGAACAAGATCACCAGCATAGAGGAGCCCTCAGGGGCAGCTCATCTTAAATTCCTCTGTTATTGCCTGAAGGACCTTGACGAATGAGGATCCTTGGTGAACCCCTACTTGTACTCTGAATTCATCGCTAAACTCATTGCTAACCTTCAAATTACTGACAGCATCCCTGTACATAGCTTGTACAGCTCTCACCAACCACTCATCTATCCCTAGCTTTGACATTGACCTCCAGATAAGGGAGTGGGGTATTCTGTCAAAAGCTTTCTCCATGTTGACAAAAGACAGGTGGAGGGGTTTATTTTTGGCTAGATATTTCTCCTCCAAACATATAGTGTTAGTCATGCTCCTGCCTGACATAAATCTGAACTGCATTTCATTTACATTAACTCTCTTCCTAATTTATTGAGTTATGACTCTTTCAATGACTTTCATTACTTGGTCCAGCAATTTGATACCTCTGTAATTATTCCTGTCTAAGGCATCACTATTGCTTTTGTTGCAGCTGACTATAATGCTGCTACACAAATCGTTGGGTATGACTCCCATGTAGACAATCTGATTAACTTTACGGGTGACTAGTCTATATCCTACTCCACCAGATATTTTAAGCATCTCTGAAGTGATTCCTCATGGGCCAGGGGCTATCCTTGTCTTCATGTCCCAAGCATTTAACAAAATAGCAAAAAATAAAGAACAAGTATTAAGAGTGAACTATGTGAAGTGCAGAACTGACAACACAACTGAGAGTGACAAATATAGAATGTGTGGTGAGAGGGTTGAAACGGTATGGCACATAGTTAGTTAATGCCTGCAATTGGCACAATGCGATAACAAAGACAACATGACAATGTGGTAAAAATGATCCATTGAGAGCTCTGTGGGAATCACGGCCTACAAGAGCAAGGATGTGGTATGACCAAATCCCAGAAGGAATTACTGGGAATGAAGACTACAAAATCCTATGGGATGCAATGATTCAGTGTGGCCACCAGATCAGGCATCAGAAACTGGACATTGTTGTGGTGAACAAAAAAGAAAAAGCTTGCATGATGACTGACAAAGCATGTCCCGGTGACAACAGGATCAAAGAAAAAGAAGAAAAACTGATCAATTATGATGATTTGAAGTGGGGAAATACGAAGGTTGTGGGCAATAAAGTGAGTGGACATGATACCACTAATAATTGGTGCACTTGGAGTTATCAGCACTCAACAACCGACAAGATTCAAAAAGATTAGTGTAAATGTAAAGATAGAACACCTAAAAATCCATCATTGCTTGGAAGTGCAAGAGTTTTCTACAGAGTTCTTGAAGCATGATCAGTAAGCAAGTGTCCCTTTAGTCTGCTGACTGGGGACATCTGACCACTTTCCATCATATCCAGTAAAATAAGCTGAGAGTTTCAAGCAAACAATAATAATGATGATGATGATATGATGATGATGATGATGATGATATGATGATGATGATGATGATAATAGGCCAGATATAGTTGTCAGAGATCACCAAAAAAAAAAAGCTTTCTAATCGATGTATCACTACCAACAGATGACAATGTTTCTCTAAAAGAAACAGGGAAACTTTCAAAATACAAAGACCTGGAAATAGAGGTAACTCAAATGAAACAGAAACAATTCCTTTCATAGTAGGCACATTAGGTATGATAAAAGAATATTCAAACAAAATTCAAACAAATACATAGCAAAAACATCAGGACTAACAAGTCTATATAACATACAGAAAATAGCACTACTAGGCACCGCACACTTTCTATATAAAACACTTTCAATACAGTGAAAATAAGAGCATCACAGCAAGCCACAGCACATACCCAAGGCACACAGAGCTGCACTTGGTAGTGCAGAGAAAGCACGTTATAAAAATAAGACTACTGAATAATAATAATAATAATAATAATAATAATAATAATAATAATAATAATAATAATAATAATAATAATAATAATAATAGTAATAATAATAAATTCAACTTTACGATGAAAGTAAACAAACAAAGTTTGTTCTTTTGTTAGAAGCGTTGAGATGTATTGTAAGATACAGAAATAAATTTATTTCTCAAACGCGTGATAATGCTATAAATAGCGTGATCAGGATAAATTATCCATATAATGCAGAAAAATATGTTGCCGGCCAGCCTGCATTATATGGATAATTTATCCTGATCACGCTATTTATAGCATTATCACGTGTTTGAGAAATAAATTTATTTCTGTATCTTACAATAATAATAATGTCTCAGAGAAATCCAAAAGATTGTGCTGACAAGTGCTGCCCACATCCTTAGAAAAATCTTATCAATTTAAATGTCTGTCTTGTATTACATGAAGATATTTTGGTATACCCACAAGCTTTCTGCCCTCAAGCTTTCAGTCATACTGTAAAATTTCTTATCCTACACGCACCTTAGGATGCTGGGTGTATCTTGGGAAGTGATTGTAACAAACATGCAGATATAACGTAAATAATAATGATGATGATGATAATAATAATAATAATAATAATAATAATAATAATAATAATAATAATTTGGAATAAAGGCTTTCTTAATGAGGCCCAGATTCAGACAATCAGGAAAAGCCTCTGTAATATCAAGAAGACTAATGCAGGTGGAGATCAGCAAATGAGTAGCAAGGTGAATTTGTAGTGGAGGATAGACCGGCCAATCAATATAATGTAGAAAACCCTGAAATAAGAGAGGATGTGGCTGAGGAGCAAAGAAACCCCAAGAAAAGACTCCAGGATATAAGAATTACAAGAACAGAGACCAAGCCAGTGAATCTAAGAAGCTTCGACCGTAACAATGTGAAACACACGACCCAAAAACTTGATGAGATTCTGAAACACATTCTGACGAAAAATGTAACAGAAACAAGGGACTTGATCAGGTCTGTTTCAATTTTAGTAAGTGAACTGGTTGGAAAAAAAGAGAGGAAAGTAGACGGACAGAAGGAGCCATGGTGGAAGTGGAGAATTGAAGGCGATATTCTAACTTTACGTAAAGATCTGAGCCGCATAGAAGAGTGGTCAAAAGGGCAATGGCAAAATGGAAAAGAAAGTGCAAGGGCATATCTTGATGTGAAGTACCAAATTGAAAAGAAAGGGTTCAAAACTGTCACTGAAACCCTAAAACAACATGTGCAGGCTAAAACATTAAAGGTGCAGCACTACACTGACCACATATGGCAGTTCCAGCAAAACCGGCTATTCTCAAACAACCAGAGGCAGTTTTTAATGACTTTGGAGGAAACACAGAAGATAATACACCTCCTGAAGCAGAAGAAACCCACCAATTATGGGATAACATCTGGGAGCAAGAAGTTTCGCACAACTACAGAGCTGAGTGGATTCATTCCGTGAGATCCGAACTCCATCACCCGGAGGCTCTACGACAAAACCATGTGAGCAAAACAACAGATGATGTCCTTGCACAGATATCAAACCTGCCAAACAGGAAAGCAACAGGACCAGATGGAATTCAAGGCTACTGGCTCAAGTGGTTTAGGTCAATACACAAAAGAATTGTGTTGCAATTTGACAATTGCCTACAAGCGGTACAGTTCCAGAGTGGATGTTAGAGGGAAGAGCAACATTGTTAATGAAAGATCGGTCATAGGGCAATTACCGACCCATTGCTTGTCTTAACCTCCTATAGAAAGTATTAACAGGTACCCTCGCAGGGAAAATATATATGTTCCTTGCAGAAAACAATTGTAGTAACGCTGTGTGCATGCGTAGTCTCACGCATGCGTGGAATTCAACAACCAAGCTTTCCCGCTTTGATCTGCCTCTTTCTTGCTGGCCAGCGATTGAGCAAGGACGTGTTTAGCTGTCTCTCTCCATCTTTCGAACTTACGCTAGACAGCTCGCTCACATCTACATACCAACGTCCCAACAACCATGCTCACACGCACAGAAGCCATCTCAACAAACAAGATTAAAGATGTATATTTTTCACCATAAATAAATATTGTTGAGTTGATAGTCTGGAGTTCAGCGTTCCGTTAATTCTTAATTTTATATAGGAAAGTCAGGTGTACATCTAATGGTGTATAACCCACTTTCCACTAAAGTGGTGACCCCGACTAAGAAACAAACGCGGTCATGGATTCTGGACTACCAACCTATAACTGGTGACCCTGACTAAAGAACAAATGCGGCCATGGAGACTGAACTACCAAGCAACGATGACCACCAACGCCACCAACATCTCCAACCATAGTCAACACGACTTACTATGTACACCAAACTAAACCACCGCGGCAAATCTCTCTCTTCGATTCTGTTAGGTGACTTAGCTTCACCACGATAATAAACAGACAAGAATTACAGCCTGCGATACTTCCAATTATGTACTCAAGAACTTGGTATAAAACTCTCACGTGTACTGACTTTCTATCTGCTGTAATATCTCACATACATATAGACGGCCTGTCTTTTATTATGTTCTTATATGTCGCATTCACACTCTCACATACACATACATCTTTATGCCACACTAAATATCTCTTGTTATTCATTTCATACGGTTGTCTTTTCTATCGTCTCATTACTGGCTATTTATGTTATCGTAGTACAACATATCATGTATATCATCTTTGATATATTATTTTGTGTTCAACTGCGTGACACGTTTAAATAAAAGGAGTCCTCTGTTTTTCCATTCGTCACCATTTCTCCTTGTCGTCACTGTAAAACTGGATATCATTACCAACGTCAACACCATTACCACCACACATACAGAACACAGCTATAGCAGTTCCTGCGCCGACGTCTTCACCATCAATGTACTGTCTACCACAATGTCGTGCACCAACAACCCCACCACCAGGGACACACCAGATCAACACAATCGGTTTTATCTTCACTGTGGAGTGGAATTTATCCACTCAGGCACAACAGTCAGAGCTAGCCGACTTGGATATTTAATACCAGGTAACAGGTCTCAACTAGCATCCGACGCTCAACTATAGCTCTGCTCACTGACCACGACTTCCTGCGTATTAACATTCCAAATTTTCTTGTGTAACTTTTATAGAATATTCCGTACCAGGTAACAGGTCACAACTAGCATTCGACGCTCAACTACAGCTCTGCTCACGGACCACAACTTCCTGCGTATGGACATACTATAATCTTGTGTAACTCTTATACGAACTGGATTTTTCTCTACAGACACTTCTAATATGTTCTGTGTTTTTTCTCACACACACTTGTGCACTCACACATTTTCTTTCATTTGTACATTGCATGCATGTTCTCACGAGTGTACATTCATTTCTTTCATTTTTCTTTGTGTGTGTTTGTGCTACATCTTGTGCTACATCCTGCCTCAGGCGTTCCAACAGAATTTTATTTTATATTATCGTGCGTTCCGCACTGGCAAGGGAGCCCTGTAGTAACGCTGTGCGCATGCGTAGTCTCACGCATGCGTGGAATTCAACAACCAAGCTTTCCCGCTTTGATCTGCCTCTTTCTTGCTGGCCAGCGATTGAGCAAGGACGTGTTTAGCTGTCTCTCTCCATCTTTCGAACTTACGCTAGACAGCTCGCTCACATCTACATACCAACGTCCCAACAACCATGCTCACACACACAGAAGACGTCTCAACAAACAAGAGCTAAAGATGTATATTTTCCACCATGAATAAATGTTGTTGAGTTGATAGTCTGGAGTTCAGTGTTCCGTTAATTCTTAATTTTATATAGGAAAGTCAGGTGTACATCTAATGATGTATAACCCACTTTCCACTAAAGTGGTGACCCCGACTAAGAAACAAACGCGGTCATGGATTCTGGACTACCAACCTATAACTGGTGACCCTGACTAAAGAACAAATGCGGCCATGGAGACTGAACTACCAAGCAACGATGACCACCAACGCCACCAACATCTCCAACCATAGTCAACACGACTTACTATGTACACCAAACTAAACCACCGCGGCAAATCTCTCTCTTCGATTCTGTTAGGTGACTTAGCTTCACCACGATAATAAACAGACAAGAATTACAGCCTGCGATACTTCCAATTATGTACTCAAGAACTTGGTATAAAACTCTCACGTGTACTGACTTTCTATCTGCTGTAATATCTCACATACATATAGACGGCCTGTCTTTTATTATGTTCTTATATGTCGCATTCACACTCTCACATACACATACATCTTTATGCCACACTAAATATCTCTTGTTATTCATTTCATACGGTTGTCTTTTCTATCGTCTCATTACTGGCTATTTATGTTATCGTAGTACAACATATCATGTATATCATCTTTGATATATTATTTTGTGTTCAACCGCGTGACACGTTTAAATAAAAGGAGTCCTCTGTTTTTCCATTCGTCACCATTTCTCCTTGTCGTCACTGTAAAACTGGATATCATTACCAACGTCAACACCATTACCACCACACATACAGAACACAGCTATAGCAGTTCCTGCGCCGACGTCTTCACCATCAATGTACTGTCTACCACAATGTCGTGCACCAACAACCCCACCACCAGGGACACACCAGATCAACACAATCGGTTTTATCTTCACTGTGGAGTGGAATTTATCCACTCAGGCACAACAGTCAGAGCTAGCCGACTTGGATATTTAATACCAGGTAACAGGTCTCAACTAGCATCCGACGCTCAACTATAGCTCTGCTCACTGACCACGACTTCCTGCGTATTAACATTCCAAATTTTCTTGTGTAACTTTTATAGAATATTCCGTACCAGGTAACAGGTCACAACTAGCATTCGACGCTCAACTACAGCTCTGCTCACGGACCACAACTTCCTGCGTATGGACATACTATAATCTTGTGTAACTCTTATACGAACTGGATTTTTCTCTACAGACACTTCTAATATGTTCTGTGTTTTTTCTCACACACACTTGTGCACTCACACATTTTCTTTCATTTGTACATTGCATGCATGTTCTCACGAGTGTACTTTCATTTTTCTTTGTGTGTGTTTGTGCTACATCTTGTGCTACATCCTGCCTCAGGCGTTCCAACAGAATTTTATTTTATATTATCGTGCGTTCCGCACTGGCAAGGGAGCCCTGTAGTAACGCTGTGCGCATGCGTAGTCTCACGCATGCGTGGAATTCAACAACCAAGCTTTCCCGCTTTGATCTGCCTCTTTCTTGCTGGCCAGCGATTGAGCAAGGACGTGTTTAGCTGTCTCTCTCCATCTTTCAAACTTACGCTAGACAGCTCGCTCACATCTACATACCAACGTCCCAACAACCATGCTCACACACACAGAAGACGTCTCAACAAACAAGAGCTAAAGATGTATATTTTCCACCATGAATAAATGTTGTTGAGTTGATAGTCTGGAGTTCAGTGTTCCGTTAATTCTTAATTTTATATAGGAAAGTCAGGTGTACATCTAATGATGTATAACCCACTTTCCACTAAACAATCTTCTGCCAGTAGAACAAAAGGGATGTCGAAAGGGATCCAAGGGCACCAAGGATCACCTTGTGATAGACAAGGTTATAATGAAGAACTGTAAATGGTACCAAAAAAGCTTATACATGGCCTGGATAGACATCAAAAAGGCTTACGGCATGTTGCTGCATTCGTGGATAAGCCGAGATAATGGCTGCTAAACCATATTGCAGTACTACCTTATCAATCCATTTTTCTGTAAGAAGTATACCCACACCCCCAACCCCATCAATGTTCCCTGCCCAGAAAATCTTATACCTATGTTCTTTGACTGTGAGGAACCTAGCAGAACTTCCACTCCACCTTACTTCTTGGATGCAGCACAGATCTACATGTCTCCGTTCAAGCATCTCAACAACCTCACCAGACCTACCTTTCAATGTGTCAACATTAAGTGTGCTAACTCTAAGGGTGTCGAAAGTGTGGGCCAGTGAGACCCTTGGATGGGGGACAGCAGCATCTGAAAAGAAAACTTGTTTGGCAGACCTCATAGACATAAAATAGCCTTTAACCTATATACACTACACCATCATTTTATGTGCTACATAATCACTACTTTCCTTAGGAGATAAACACTAGGTAGGGGTGGGGGCAGCATTCTGTATAGTGAACCATTGGCAGTGCTCAGGGGACATCTGGCAGTGGTCAGAGGATAAAGACTTCCGCTAAAGGTGGTGGGGTTGGGAGGGGAGTCTGCACAGTGAAATGGTGAAAGATAAAGAGCACTATACAATGAAATAGAATTGGACCTTTGCCTTCTTAACTATAGTTATAGCTGTAACCCACAGTATGAGGTTAGCCAAACTGTGACAAAATTAGATAAATAAGTGAATAACAATAATAAATTATCATCATCATCATTGTCGTTTAACGTCCGCTTTCCATGCTAGCGTGGGTTGGACGATTTGACTGAGGACTGGTGGACCAGGAGGCGACACCAGGCTCCAATTTGATTTGGCAGAGTTTCTACAGTTGGATGCCCTTCCTAACGCCAACCACTCCGAGAGTGTAGTGGGTGCTTTTACGTGCCACCAGCATGAGGGCCAGTCCAGGAGCACTGGCAACGATTTCGCTCGGATGTCTTATTGGTGAAGGCCACGCTCGAAACCAGTAAGACATCCGAGCGAGATCGTTGCCAGTGTCCCTGGACTGGCCCTTGTCAAATGAGCATGAAGACAAAAATGAGGAAGAATTGGACAGAACATAGGGTTTAGGGTTTCTTAAGTTGATTATAACGTACGTCAGATTTTCTCCAAAGGTGTATTTACATCTTATGATGTATCATATGTGGTTGAGGATGTTTTTGTTAGATCTGCAGGAAGTCACATAACTCTCTATCACATTGATGACATTGCCTAAGATAATCACCAAGCTTTCTACAAACATTTAGACCAAGATTCTAACTTTGTATTTAGCAGAAATATAAGCCAAAAATTATGACCTCTCCTCTAGTTTGCATCTCTCCTTAGCAACACTATTACTCACCAGCTCTTACACCTAGAAATGTTTTTAGACTTCTGTCAGTTGGAACAGGCGTTTGTTAAAATAGTTGTATACAAGTCTAGCATGTAACAAAAGTTATAGGGAAGATCATCCAAATCTAAGATTCCCACCTCACCTGACCAATCAGTATATAGGTGTGGTTTTAACTTGTTGAGGGACTTTATCTCTTCTGGTAAGAGTTGCAACAGGCCATCAAAGTAGATACTGAAGTTAACTGTCTCTAGTTTTCATCTTCCAGAATAACAAGCCAACTAGGGTGTCACTATGCTGTCACTTGTTAGGTTACTTATACTAGCCAATTCTGTCTCAAATTACATCCTATTGTCTTAGAAAAAGCAAGGACACAACAGTTTAGTCTTTGTTATTGTAACTTTGTTGTCATGTTGCAACTCTAATACTTTGTGACTCTGAACAAAATACACTCCTCCTCATGACTAAGATCACTGGCCTTATTTCAGAAAATGTAACTTCTATGTTTTAAGGTGAATGAGTAAGTGAGAGAAAGTTCCTCCTTTGCAGTGTTGTACTGGACAAGAATAAAATAGTTCTAGATTTTATGGACTGAAATACTAGAAATCATCTGAAAATACAAACCATATATAAATACAATGACTGCTCATTTCAAGAAGAGAAAGTGTAAGGTGAATACTGGGAGGCAAAGAGTGGTTCAAGAAGGCAGTCATAAATGTTGCTCTTTCAAGGCGGCGAGCTGGCAGAAACGTTAGCACGCCGGGTGAAATGCTCAGCGGTATTTCGTCTGCCGCTACGTTCTGAGTTCAAATTCCGCCGAGGTCGACTTAGTCTTTCATCCTTTTGGGGTCGATTAAATAAGTACCAGTTACGCACTGGAGTCGATATAATCGACTTAATTCCTTTGTCTGTCCTTGTTTGTCCCCTCTATGTTTAGCCCCCTAGTGGGCAATAAAGAAACGTTAGCACGCTGGGCGGAATGCTTAGCGGTATTTCGTCTGCCGTTACGTTCTGAGTTCAAATTCCGCCGAGGTCGAATTTGCCTTTCATCCTTTCGGGGTCGATAACTTAAGTACCAGTTACGCACTGGAGTCGATGTAATCGACTTAATCCCTTTGTCTGTCCTTGTTTGTCCCCTCTATGTTTAGCCCCTAGTCGGCAATAAAGAAATAAGAAATGTTGCTCTTTTTAACTTACAAAAAAATCCTGCAACATGTCCTTGTTCATTAGAATCATACAAAAGGTAGCAATCAATTATTGTTACTGCAATAACAGAATTCCTCCAAGAAATTTGATTAAGTTCTGAATTACTAAAATCTAAGCCTACTGCAACTTCAGAAACAGATACATCATTATCATTTCGTGTCTGCTTTCTATGCTGGCATGGGTTAGGCAGTTTGACTGAAATTGGTAAGCTGGAGAGCTGCACCACGTTCCAGTCTGATTTGGCATGGTTTCTATGGCTGGATGCCCTTCCTAACGCCAATCATTCAAAGCATTTACCTTTTCACTTGGCTTGGCGAGTCTTCTCCAGTACAGCATATCGCCAAATGTCTCGGTCACTTATCATTGCCTTCGTGAGGTCCAACGTTCGAAGAGTGCTTTTTACGTGCCACTGGCATAGGTGACTATTACGTGACGCCGTCATCAGTCACAGTTACGGTTTCACTTGGCTTGACGAGTCTTCTCAAGCACGGTGTATCGTCCAACTATCAAGGGGGCTTTTATGTGTCAGTTACGCGAAACTGGCATCGGCCACGACTGCAATTTCACTTGGCTTGGCGAGTTTTCTCAAGCACAGCATATCACCAAGGCTCTCGGTCACTAGTCATTGCCTCCGTGAGGCGCAATGTTCAAAGATCATGCGTCACCACTTCGTCCCATGTCTTCCTGGGTCTACTTCTACATGTTCCCTCTACAGTTAGAGATCGCCACATTTTACACAGCTGTCCTCGTCCATACGCATTACATGCCCATACCAGCGCAGTTGTCCCTTTTGTGCACCACATCTGGTGCCTCTTATGCCCAGATTTTCTCTCAAAATGCTCACACTCTGTTGTACATGTACACTGACATTGAACATTCAGCGAAGCATGCTAGCTTCATTTCTTTCAAGCCTACACATGTCCTTAATGGTCACAGCCTATGTTTCACTGTCGTGTAGCATGGTTGTTCGCACACTGACACAATACACCTGCCTTTCACTCTTATGGAGAAGCCACCCAGGTGGCTATCCCCAGAAGAATAAGTGTTTGGAAAAAGAATTAGTGTACAAGGCCAGCATTACTGATTTTTATGGAGCAACGAAAACTTACATTGGAATAGCGTGAAACACCTTCAAAGAGAGACATATGCAGCATTTAGCTTCGTTCAGAGACAAAAGCAAAATACACACGACATCTTTATCCAGTATGGTATGGACACGTAAAGAGAGAAACGTGCACAAACCCCATATAAAATAGAGCATCATAGCTAAGGCTAGGAAATACAGACGACGAGGAAGTAAATGCCAACTCTGCATTACTAAAAAACTAAATATCATAACACAATATTGGACGTTTCAAACATTAGGGAAGAAATCTTCTGCCCCTGCATGCACAAACAATAATTCATGCTTCGAAATTTCAAGCATGACCCCCCCCCCCCCCCCACTCACTTTGTCACCCCCCCAACTTAGTTAAGTTTTTCTTGGACATCGATTATATTATGCATTATATGAATATTATGCATGAAAAACACATTCCCTTATAAAATTACGCTGGATTCATTTAATGAAACACAAATACATGTGCATTGCACATATTCGGGACATCACATGATTCACTTAAATAAAATACTTATATGCATGAACTCATAACTTTACAATCCCATGGAGCAAATTTGGTGTCAAAATCTGTGAAATCTTACAATTATGTGCACGTACTCAAACACGAACAAA
Organism: Octopus bimaculoides; assembly: GCF_046866305.1. Lineage (NCBI taxonomy): Eukaryota > Metazoa > Mollusca > Cephalopoda > Octopoda > Octopodidae > Octopus > Octopus bimaculoides. The sequence goes on along the minus strand of NC_142930.1, from coordinate 21,888,288 downwards.
ATGTATAATGCAGCTGTATACGCGCGCGCGCGCGCGCGTATACACATACATTACCTATTTTAGATAATACTTTCACTATAGACTTCCAGTAACGCATGCGTAATGATGTACAGTGACTGGCTGGAGTTAGCTGCACCATACATATACATATGAGCATTACAGATTTTCTTTCCTCATAACTTACAGAAACATGGATATTTTTCAATGAAATTTTTAATTAATATGCTTCAGATGGTGTAGATTCCGATTGTATTTAAATCTGTTCTGAAATAAAGTTTTCAAAGAAGAAAAAATGTAATGTATGTCAGTATGTATGAGTGTGTAGTGGCGCGAAATTATGAATCAACAAGTATTACAGACTTTAAAGTGAACGCTGTTAACGTCATGGATACTGCAACCACACCCATTAACAGCCCTGTCACCACCACCAACACCACCAAGACTACCACTGCTACCACCGCCATCACCAATGCCAGCAACAACAACAACAACAACAACAACAGCAGGACACCGGCCGTCAACACCGAAACCACCACTACTTCGACAAACTCTGCTGCGACTACCACCACCTTTGAACCTGGCAGTACCAACACCACTGTCAACACCACCATCAACAACTACAACAAGATGAACAAGATAAACAACACCACAACCGCTACAAAAAACATATCTGCCAGCACCACAAAAATAAATTTTGCCGATGCAACTAAAGAAAAAAGAACAATAATAACATTCATCCAAAACCAAATTAAAGATACAAAATCCCTTCTCACGAAAGAAGGTGACAACGTACAAATACACATTCCAAAAGAAATAATCGAAAACACAAAAAAGAAGTACATAACATACAGACTTACCAACACGAAAACAAAGCGACCGGAGAATTTTACCACCGAAAAGATTGAAATTTGTCTCAAACCTATATGGCCCTTTCAAAACCATGTTACTTGGGGGCGCACGTTCGCCACCGTTCAAGTACGCTTTCAGAGCGAAGACTTAGCAAAGCAATTTTCGACACTCTCTCTCCACACAGATGACTTAGTGATGATACCGAGTTATCTTGGACAGAGAGTGACGAAGGTGACAGTAAAGAATGTCTCTTCAAAAGTGGAGAAGCAGTCTATAATATCTGCTATATGCCTCGAAATGGAGGAGGCAAATATACTAGAAATTGCTGCGTAGGCAGTTACGTTCGTTTGTTAGTTCGTTTGTTCTTTCGTTCGTTCGTTCAATCTTTCATACGTACGTACGTACGTACGTACGTACGTAAGCTCGTTCGTTCGTTCGTTCGTTCGCATGTACGTACGTACATTCATTCGTTAGATTGTTCGTTCGTTCGTTCTTTCGTTCTTAGGTACGAATGTACGTACGTACGTTCATTCGTTCGTACGTACGTACGTACTTATGTACTTACGTACGTACGTACCTACGTTTGTTCGTTCGTTTGTTCATTCGTTCTTTCGTTCGCTTGTTCGTTCGGTCTTTCAATCATTCGTTCGTTCTTTCGTACGTACCTACGGACTTCCGTTTATTCGCTCGTTCGTTCTTTCGTTCGTTCGTTCGTTCATTTGTTCGTTCGTTCTTTCGTTTGTTCGTTCGTTCGTTTGTTCGTTTGTTCTTTCGTTCGTTCGTACGTAAGTACGTACGTTCGTTCGTACGTTAGTACGGACGTACGTTCGTTCGTTCGTTCGGTCATGCGTACGTACGAAGTACTTACGTACGTGTGTTCGTTCGTTCGTCCATTCGTTCGTACGTAGATACGCTCATTCGTTCGTTCGTTCGTTTGTTCATTCGTTCGTTCGTACGTACGTACATCCTTTTGTTCGCACGTACGTACCTACGATCAGATGCACGTTCGTTCGTTCTTACGTACATACGTTCCGCTTTTGGTTGGTTCGTTCGTTCTTACGTTCTTTCGTTCGTAATTTCGTTCATTCGTTCGTTCGATCGTTCGTTTTTACGTACGTTCGTTCGTTTTTACGTACGTTCGTTCGTTTGTTCGTTCTTTCCTTCGTACGTACGTATTTTCATTCGTTCGATCGGAGTAAGTACGTAAGTACGTTCATTCGTTTGTTCGTTCATTCGTTCGTTTGTTCGATCGTTCGTTCGTTCGTTTGTACGTACGTACGTTCGTTCTTTCGTTCGTACGTACGTACTTACGTTTGTTCGTACTTTCATTCGTTCGTTCGTTAGTACGTTCGTTCGTTCGTTCATTGGTTCATTGGTTCATTCTTTCGTTCGTTCATTCGTACGTACGTACGTTCATTCGTATGTACGTACGTTCATTCGTTCGTTCGTTTGTTCATTCGTACGTATGTACATTCGTTCGTTTGTTCTTTCGTTCGTTTGTTCTTTCATTTCGTTCGTTCGGTCCTTCGTACTTACGTACGTACCTTCTGTCTTTCGTTCTTATGTACGTACCTTCGTTAGTTCGTTCGTTTGTTCGCTCATTCGTTCTTTCGTCCGTCCGTCAATCCGTACGTACGTTCGTTCATTCGTTCGTTCGTTCGTAAGTACGTACTTACGTATGGACGTACGTTTGCTCGTTCGTTCCTTCAATCGTTCGTTCATTCTTACGTACGAACGTTCGTTCTTTTGTACGTTCGTTCGTTCGCTCTTTCGTTCGTTATTTTGTTATTTCGTTCGTTCGTTCGTACGTACGTACTTGCGTACTTTCTTTCGTTCGTTTGTTTGTTCGTTCGTACGTACGTAAGTTCGTTCCTGCATCCGGGCGTACGTAGGTACAAACGTTCATTCGTTTGTTCGTTCATTCGTTTGTTCGCTCGTAAGTTTGTTCGTACATTCATTCGTTCGTTCGTTCGATCGTTCTTTCGTTCGGATGTACGTACGTCCGTTCTATATTTCGTGCCTACCTACATACGTACACACGTACGTACGTTTCCTCGTTCGTTCTTTCGTTCTTTTCTTCGTTCGATCGTTCGTTCTTACGTGCGTACGTACGTACGTTTGACCTTTCGTTCGTTCGTTCGGTCGTTCGTTCGTTCGTTCGTTCGTTCGTTCGTTCGTTATTTCGTTCGTTCGTTCTTTCGTCGGTACTTACGTACGTACGTTAGTTCGTTCGTTCGTTCGTTCGCTCGTTCTTTCAATCATTCGTTCGTTCGTTCGTTTGTTCATTCGTTCGTTCGTTTGTGCGTTCATTCTTTCGTTCGTTCATTCGTACATATGTACGTACGTACATACGTATGTTCATTCGTTCGTTCTTCCGTTCGTTCGTTCGTTCATTTCATTAACTCAGTCCTTCGTACTTACGTACGTACCTTCGTTCTTTCGTTCTTATGTACGCACCTTCATTAGTTCGTTTGTTCGTTTGTTCGTTTGTTCGTTTGTTCGTTCGTTCCTTCAATCGTTCGTTCATTCTTACGTACGAACGTTCGTTCTTTTGTACGTTCGTTCGTTCGCTCTTTCGTTCGTTATTTTGTTCTTTCGTTCGTTCGTTCGTACGTACGTACTTGCGTACTTTCTTTCGTTCGTTTGTTTGTTCGTTCGTACGTACGTAAGTTCGTTCCTGCATCCGGGCGTACGTAGGTACAAACGTTCATTCGTTTGTTCGTTCATTCGTTTGTTCGCTCGTAAGTTTGTTCGTACATTCATTCGTTCGTTCGTTCTTACGTGCGTACGTACGTACGTTAGACCTTTCGTTCGTTCGTTCGGTCGTTCGTTCGTTCGTTCGTTCGTTCGTTATTTCGTTCGTTCGTTCTTTCGTCGGTACTTACGTACGTACGTTAGTTCGTTCGCTCGTTCGTTCGCTCGTTCTTTCAATCATTCGTTCGTTCGTTCATTTCATTAACTCAGTCCTTCGTACTTACGTACGTACCTTCGTTCTTTCGTTCTTATGTACGCACCTTCTTTAGTTCGTTTGTTCGTTTGTTCGTTTGTTCGTTTGTTCGTTCGTTCGTTCGTTCGTTCGTTCTTTCGTTTGTTCGTTCGTTCGTTCGTTCGTTCCTACGTACGTAAGTATGGACATACGTTTGCTCGTAAGTTCGTTCTTACATACGTACTTTCGATCTTTCGTTCGGTCGTTTGTTCGTCCGTTCGTTCGTTCGGTCGTTTGTTCGTCCGTTCGTTCGTCCGTTCGTTCGATCGTTCTTTCGTACGTACTTACGGACGTACGTTAGTTCGTTCGTTCGTTCGTTGGTTCTTTCGTTCTTTCGTTCGTTCGTCCGTACATACGTACGTTTGTTCGTTAGTTTGTTTGTTCGTCGTTCGTTCGTTCTTTTGTTCGTTCGTTTGTTCGTTCGTTCATTCGTTCGTTCGTTCGGTTGTAAGTACGTACGTGAGTCCGTTCGTTCGATCGTTCGTTCGTTCTTACATACATACGTACGTACGTTTGTTCGTTCGTTCGTTTTTTCGTTCTTTCGTTCGTTCGTTCGTCTTTCGTTCGTACGTACGTACATACGTTCGTTCGTATGTACGTACGTACGTTTGTTCGTTCGATCTTTCGTTCGTTCGTACGTACACAGTAACGCTCGTTCCTTAGATCGTTTGTTCTTTCGTTCGTTCGTTCGTTCGATCATTCAGATTACGTACGTATGTAAGTGTGTTCGTTCGTTCGTTCTTTCATACGTTCAGACGTACGTACGTTCTCCCTTCGTTCGTTCGGTCGTTCGTTTGTTTGTTCGATAGTTCGTTCGTTCGTTCGTTCTTACGTACGTACTTTCGTTCGTTCGTACGAACGTACGTACGTTAATTCGTTCGTTCGTTCGTTCCTACGTACGTCCGTACGTTCGTTTGCTCGTACGTTCTTTCGTTCTTACGTTCGCTCGTTCGTACGTATTTACGTACGTACATACGTACGTTCGTTCGTTCGTACGTACGTACGTACGTAGATTCATTCGTTTGTTTTTTCTTACATACGTACGTTCGATCTTTCTTTCGTTCGTACGTACGTACGCAGTACGTTCTTTCTTTCGTTCGTTTGTTCTTTCGTGTGTACCTACCTTCGGATGTATGTTCGGACGTACGTTCGTTCGTTCGTTCGTTCGTTCGTTCGTAAGTAGGTAGGTAGGTAGGTAGGTACGTTCGTTCGTTCGTAAGTAGGTAGGTAGGTACGTAGGTACGTTCGTTCGTGCGTCCGTTCGTTCGTTTAGCTCATTCGTTCGTTCATTCGTTCTGACGTATGTACGTTCGTTCGTTCTTTCTTTCGTTCGTACGTTCTTTCATTCATTTGTTCGTTCGTTCTTTCGTTCTTACGTACGTACGTTCGTTCGTTCCATCGTTTTTTCATTCTCTTTTTCGTACGTACGTATGTTCATTCGTTCATTCGGACGTACGTACGTTCATTCATTTGTTATTTTATTCGTTCGTTCGTTAGTTTGTTCGTTTGTACGTACGTACATACGTTCCTTCGTTCGTTCGTACGTACGTACTTACTATTATTCGTACGTTCATTCGTTCGTTCGGTCATTCGTTTGTTCGTTTCATAGTTCGTTCGTACGTTCGTTTGTTCGTACGTTCGTTTGTTCGTACGTATGTACGTACGTACATACGTAAGTTCGTTCGTTCGCTCCTTCGTACTTACGTACGCACGTTCGTTCGTTCATGTGCACGTACCTTCGTTCATTCGTTCCTTCGTTTGTTGCTACGTATGAACTTTTGTACGTAGGTCCTTCGTTAGTTCGTTCATACGTACGTTCGTTCGTTTGTTCGTTCGTTCGTTTTTTCGCCCATCCGTCCGTCCGTACGTAGTTCGTTTGTTCGTTCGTTCGTTCGTTTGTTCCTACGTTTGTACTACGTGCGTACGTACGTACAGATTCGTTCGTTCGTTCGTTCGTTCTTACGTACCAACGTTCGTTCTTTCGGTCGTTCGTTCGTTCGTTCGTTCGTACGTTTGTACGTACGTACATACGTTCTTTCGTTCATTCGTACGTACGTACTTACTATTGTTCGTACGTTCATTCGTTCACTCGTTAGTACGTTCGTTCATTCGTTCGTTAGTTTTTTCGTTCGTACTTACTTACGTTCGTTCGATATTTCGTGTCTACATACATACGTACGTACGTAAGTTCGATCATTCGTCCGTTCGTTCGATTGTTCGTTCACACGTACCTACGTACTTTCGTCCTTTCGTTCGTTCGTCCGGTCGTTCGTTTGTTCGTTCGATAGTTCATTCGTTCGTACGTACGTACTTACGTTCGTTGTTTCGTTCGTTCGTACGTTCGTTTGTTCGTACGTTCGTTTGTTCGTATGTTCATACGTACGTAAGTTCGTTCGTTTTTACGTTCGTTTTTTGTACGTATGTACGTACGTACGTACGTTAGTTCGTTCGTTCGTTCGTTCGTTCTTTCGTTCGTTTGTTCTTTCGTTTGTTCTTTCCTTCGTACATTTCGTTCGTTCGATCTTTCGTACTCACGTACGCACGTTCGTTCGTTCGTTCATATGCACGTACCTTCGTTCGTTCCTTCCATCGTTCGTTCGTACGTACGGAATTTTGTACGTACGTTCCTTCTTTCATTCGTTCGTACGTACGAACGTACGTACGTACGTTCGTTCATTTGTTCGTTCGTTTGTTCTTTCGTCCGTCCGTACGTAGTTCGTTCGTTCTTACGTTCGTACTACGTATGTACGTTTGTTCGTTCGTTCTTTCGTTCGTTCGTTCGTACGTACGTACGTACGGACTGTCGTTCGTTCATTCGTTCGTTCGTTCTTTCGTTCGTTCGTTCGTTTCCCTCGTTCGTTCGTTCATTCGTTAGTTAGTTTTGACGTACCAACGTTCATTCTTTCGTTCGTTCGTTCTTTCTTTCGTTATTTCGTTTTTCCGGTCGTTCGTTCGTACGTACCTACGTACTTTCATTTGTTCCTACGTTCGTACGTACGTACGTTCGTTCGTTCACTCCTTCGTAATTACGTAGTACCTTCGTTCTTTTGTTCTTATGTACGTACCTTCGTTAGTTCGTTCCTTCGTTCGTTCATACATACGAAGTTTTGTTCGTGCGAACGAACGTACGTTCGTTCATTCATTTGTTCGTTCATTCGTTCGTTCGTTCGTTCGTTCGTTCGTTCGTACGTACGTTCGTTTGGACGTACGTTTGCTCGTTCGTTCGTTCGTTCGTTCGTTCTTTCTTACATAGGAACGTTTGTTCTTTTGTACGTTCGTTGGTTCGTTCTTTCTGTCGTTCGTTCGTTCGTTCCTTTATTCGTTCGTACGTACGGACGTACGTGCGTGAGTTCGTTCGTTCGTATGTACGTACGTACATTCGTTCGTTCGATCGTTCGTTAGATTATTCGTTCGTTTGTTTGTTGTTACGAATGAACGTATGTACGTACATTCGTACGTGCGTACTTCTGTTCATTCGATTGTTCATTCGTTCTTTCGTTTGTTTTTTCGATCGTTCTTTCAATCATTCGTTAGTTCGTTCTTTCGTTCGTTCGTTCTTTCGTTTGTTCGTTCATTTCGTTCATTCGCTCCTTCGTACTTACGTACGTACTTTCGTTGTTTCGTTCTTATGTACGTAAATTCATTAGTTCGTTCCTTCGTTCGATCGTACATCCGGACTTTTGCACGTACGTAGTTCGTTCGTTTGTTCATTCGTTCATTCTTTCGTCTGACCGTACGTGCGTACGTTCTTCCATTTGTTCGATCGTTCGTTCATTTGTACGTACGTACATACGTTCTTTCGTTCGTTCGTACGCACGTATTTACTATTGTTCGTACGTTCATTCGTTCATTCATTCGTAGGTTCATTCTTTTGTTCATTCGTTCGTTTGTTCGTTCGTTCGTTCGGTCGTTCTGTTTTTCGTTCGATAGTTCGTTCGTTCGTACGTACGTACTTACGTACGTACTTATGTTCGTTGTTTTGTTCGTTCGTACGTTCGTTCGTTCGTTCTGACGTATGTACGTTCGTTCGTTCTTTCTTTCGTTCGTTCGTTCTTTCTTTCGTTCGTACGTTCTTTCATTCATTTGTTCGTTCGTTCTTTCGTTCTTACATACGTACGTTCGTTCGTTCCATCGTTTTTTCATTCTTTTTTTCGTACGTACGTATGTTCATTCGTTCGTTCGGACGTACGTACGTTCATTCATTTGTTATTTTATTCGTTCGTTCGTTAGTTTGTTCGTTTGTACGTACGTACATACGTTCCTTCGTTCGTTCGTACGTACGTACTTACTATTATTCGTACGTTCATTCGTTCGTTCGGTCATTCGTTTGTTCGTTTCATAGTTCGTTCGTTCGTTCGTACGTTCGTTTGTTCGTACGTATGTACGTACGTACATACGTAAGTTCGTTCGTTCGTTCTTTCGTTCGTTCGTTCGTTCGTTCGTACATTTCGTTCGTTCGCTCCTTCGTACTTACGTACGCACGTTCGTTCGTTCATGTGCACGTACCTTCGTTCATTCGTTCCTTCGTTCGTTGCTACGTATGAACTTTTGTACGTAGGTCCTTCGTTAGTTCGTTCATACGTACGTTCGTTCGTTTGTTCGTTCGTTCGTTTTTTCGCCCATCCGTCCGTCCGTACGTAGTTCGTTTGTTCGTTCGTTCGTTCGTTCGTTTGTTCCTACGTTTGTACTACGTGCGTACGTACGTACAGATTCGTTCGTTCGTTCGTTCGTTCTTACGTACCAACGTTCGTTCTTTCGGTCGTTCGTTCGTTCGCTCGTTCGTACGTACGTACTTACGTTCGTTGTTTCGTTCGTTCGTACGTTCGTTTGTTCGTACGTTCGTTTGTTCGTATGTTCATACGTACGTAAGTTCGTTCGTTTTTACGTTCGTTTTTACGTTCGTTTTTTGTACGTATGTACGTACGTACGTACGTTAGTTAGTTCGTTCGTTCGTTCGTTCTTTCGTTCGTTTGTTCTTTCGTTTGCTCTTTCCTTCGTACATTTCGTTCGTTCGATCTTTCGTACTCACGTACGCACGTTCGTTCGTTCGTTCATATGCACGTACCTTCGTTCGTTCCTTCCATCGTTCGTTCGTACGTACGGAATTTTGTACGTACGTTCCTTCTTTCATTCGTTCGTACGTACGAACGTACGTACGTACGTTCGTTCACTCCTTCGTAATTACGTAGTACCTTCGTTCTTTTGTTCTTATGTACGTACCTTCGTTAGTTCGTTCCTTCGTTCGTTCATACATACGAAGTTTTGTTCGTGCGAACGAACGTACGTTCGTTCATTCATTTGTTCGTTCATTCGTTCGTTCGTTCGTTCGTTCGTTCGTTCGTACGTACGTTCGTTTGGACGTACGTTTGCTCGTTCGTTCGTTCGTTCGTTCGTTCTTTCTTACATAGGAACGTTTGTTCTTTTGTACGTTCGTTGGTTCGTTCTTTCTGTCGTTCGTTCGTTCGTTCCTTTATTCGTTCGTACGTACGGACGTACGTGCGTGCGTTCGTTCGTTCGTATGTACGTACGTACATTCGTTCGTTCGATCGTTCGTTAGATTATTCGTTCGTTTGTTTGTTGTTACGAATGAACGTATGTACGTACATTCGTACGTGCGTACTTATGTTCATTCGATTGTTCATTCGTTCTTTCGTTTGTTTTTTCGTTCGTTCTTTCAATCATTCGTTCGTTCTCTCGTACGTACGTACCTACGTACCTTCGTTTATTCGCTCGTTCGTTCTTTCGTTCGTTCATTCGTACATATGTAGGTACGTACATACGTTCGTTCGTTCGTTCTTTCGTTCGTTCGTTCTTTCGTTCGTTCGTTCATTCGCTCCTTCGTACTTACGTACGTACTTTCGTTGTTTCGTTCTTATGTACGTAAATTCATTAGTTCGTTCCTTCGTTCGATCGTACATCCGGACTTTTGCACGTATGTAGTTCGTTCGTTTGTTCATTCGTTCGTTCTTTCGTCTGACCGTACGTGCGTACGTTCTTCCATTTGTTCGATCGTTCGTTCATTTGTACGTACGTACATACGTTCTTTCGTTCGTTCGTACGCACGTATTTACTATTGTTCGTACGTTCATTCGTTCATTCATTCGTAGGTTCATTCTTTTGTTCATTCGTTCGTTTGTTCGTTCGTTCGTTCGGTCGTTCTGTTTTTCGTTCGATAGTTCGTTCGTTCGTACGTACGTACTTATGTTCGTTGTTTTGTTCGTTCGTACGTTCGTTCGTTCGTTCGTTCGTACGTGCGTACGTTCGTTCGTTCGTTTGTTCGTTCGTACGCTCGTACTATGGACGTATGGTCGTTCTTTCGTACTTACGTACGGACTTTCGTTCGTTCGTTCGGTCGTTCGTTTCACTCGTTCGATCGCTCGTTCTTACATACCAACTTTCGTTCTTTCGGTCGGTCGTTCGGGCTTTCTTTCGTTATTTCGTTCTTTCATTCGTTCGTTCGAACGTACGTACGTGAGTCCGTTCATTCGATCGTTCTTTCGTCCTACTTTCTTACTCACGTTCGTTCGTTCATTCGTTCGTTGTTGAGTATATACGTACGTACGTTCGTTTGTTCGTTCATTCGTTCGTTCTTTCGTTCGTTCGTTCTGTTTTTCGTTCCATAGTTCGTACGTACATACTTACGTACGTACTTACGTTCGTTGTTTTGTTCGTTCGTTCGTTCGTACGTTCGTTCGTTCATACGTTCGTACAACGTACGTACGTACGTTTGTTCGTTCGTTCGTACTTACGTACGGACTTTCGTTCGTTCGTTCGGTCGTTCGTTCGCTCGTTCTTACGTACCACCTTTCTTACGTATCTGCGTAAGTTCGTTCGTTCCTTCTTTCGTTCTTGCATTAGTTAGATTGTTCGTTTACTCATTCGTTCGTACGTACGTTCGTTCGTTCGTACGTACGTTCGTTCGTTCGTACGTACGTACATTTGTTCGTTCAGTCGATTGTTCGACCGTTCATTCGTTCGTTCGTATGTAAGTTTGTTCGTTCGTATGTAAGTTTTTCGTTCGTATGTAAGTTTGTTCGTTCGTTCATTCGTACTTACTTACATTCGTACGTACTTACGTTTGTTCGTTCCTTCATTCGTTCGTACTTACGTAGTACGTTCGTTCATTCGTTCCGTCGTTCACTCTTTCGTTCCTTTGTACGTACGTTCGTTCGGTCGTTCGTACGTATGCAAGTAAGTTTGTTCGATCGTTCTTTCGTTCGTTCGTTCGTACGTACGTATTTACGTACTCATGTACGTTCGTACGTTCCTTCATACGTAGGTACGTTCACTCGTTCTTTTGTTCTTTCGTTCATTCTTTCGTTCGTTCGTTCGTGCGGTCCTTCGTACACACGTCCGTACGTACATACGTACGTACATATGTAAGTACATACGTACGTACTTTCGTTAGTTCGTTCGTTTATACGTACGTACATATGTACCTACGTACGTATGTAGATGTGTACATTCGTTCATTCATTCGTACTACGTACGGACGTTCGTTCGTTTGTTCGTTCGGTCATTCGTACGTACTTTCGTTCGTCCGTTCGTACGTACGTACTCTCGTTCGTTCGTACATACGTACGTTCGTTCGTACGTTCGTACAATCGTACTTTCATCCGTTTGTTTGATCGTTCATTCGTTCGTAGGTTCGTTCGAACGTACGTACGTACCTACTTAAGTACTTTCGGTCGTTCCTTCGTCCATACTTACGTACTTACGTACTTAAGTACGTACGATCATTTTTTCGTTCGGTCGATCGATCTTTCGTTCTATCGTTCGTACGTACGTACGTACATTCCTTCGTCCGTTCATTCGTTGATTCTAACGTATGTACGTACGTACACACGTACGTTCGTTCGTTCGTTCTTTCGTTCGTTTCTTACGTACGTACGTTCGTTCCCTCATTTCGTTCGTACGTTCTTTCGTTCGTTCGTACGTACACACGTTCATTAGTTTGTATGTACTTACGTTCGTTTGCTCGTTCGTTCGTTCGAACGTACGGTCGTAAGTACATGCATCCGTTCGTTCGTTCGTTCGTACGTACTTACGTACGTACATACATGCGCACGTACATATTTACGTACGTTCGTTCGTTCGTTTGTACTTACGTACGTACGTTCGTTCTTTCGTTCGTTCGGTCGTTCGTACTAATCACGTTCGTCCGTTCTTTCGTTCTTTCGTTCTTTCGTTCGTACGTACGTACGTATGTACGTTCGTTCACTCGAACGTACGTACATACGTATGAAGGAAAGAACGAAAAAAACGAAGGAGCGAACGAACGTACAAAAGAACTAACGAACGAAGAAACGAACGACTGAACGAACGAATGAACGAACGAACTTACGTACGTACGTAAGTACTTACGTAAGAACGAACGTACGAAGGAACGACCAAAGATCGACCAAACGATCGACCGACCGAACGAACGTACGTAAGCACGAAATATCGGAAGAAAGTACAAAAGTCCGAACGAACGAACAATCGAACGAACGTACGTAAGTACGTACGTGCGTACATACATACGAACAAACGAACAAAAGAACGAAAAAACGAAAGAAAGAACGAACGAACGACCGAAAGAACGAACGTTGGTAAGTAAGAACGAACGAACGAGTGAAACAAACGACCGAACAAATGAACGAAAGTTGTAAGTGTGTACGAACGAAAGAACGTACGTCCATACGTAAAATGTACGAACGAACAAACGAACGTTCGTACGTAGTACGAACATAAGAACGAACGAACGAACGAACTACGTACTTACGTACGGACGGACGAAAGAACGAACGAATTAACGAACAAACGTACGCACGAATGAACGAACGAATGAGCGTACGTACGTATGAAAGAAAGCACGAACGTACGTAAATACGTACATACGAACGAAGGAACAAACGAACGAAAGAAAGAACGAATATATGAACGTACATAGATACGTACTTACGAAAGACAGAACGAACGTACGTACAAACGAGCGAAAGAACGAACAAACGAACGAATGAACGAACGTACGTACGTAAGTACGAACGAATGAAGAAACGATCAAACGTAAATACGTACGAACGTAAGTACGTATGAATGTACGAACGAACGAACAAATTTACATACGAACGAACAAACAAACGTTCGAGCAAACGAAAGAAAGAACGAATGTATGTACGTACGATCGAACGAACGAAAGAAACACGAACGAACGAACGAACGTACGTAAGTACAAACGACCGAACGAACGAAAGAACGAACGTGCGTATGTACGTACGTACGTACATTCGTATGTAAGTACAAACGAACGAACTACGTAAATATGTACGTACGTAAGTATGTATGTACGTAAGTGTGTACGTACGTAAGTACGCACGAACGAACGAACGAACAGATGCATGTACATACGACCGTACGTTCGAACGAACGAACGAGCAAACGAACGTACGTTCATACAAACTAATGAACGTGTGTACGTACGAACCCACGAAAGAACGTACGAACGAAATGAAGTAACGAACATACGCACGTACGTACGAAGGAACGAACGAAGGAACGAACCAACGAAACAACGAACGTACGTGTGTACGTAAGTACATACGTAAAAATCATCGAATGAACGGACGAAAGAATGTACTTACGTACGAACGAACGAACGTACGTGGGTACGTACGTACGTACGTACGTATGAAAGATAGAACGAAAGAAGGAAGGAACGAACGACTAAACGAAAGAACGATCGAAGAAGCGAAAGAAAGTACGAATGTACGAACGTACGAGAGTATATACGTACGTACGAACGAACCACCGGAAGAAAGATCGAACGTATGTACGAACGACCGAACGAACGAATGAAGTAACGTACGTACGTACGTACGAATGAACGAATGATTGTATGCACGTACATACGTACTTAGGTACATAGGTACGTACGTATGAATGAACGAACGAACGTACATACGTATGTACGAAAACACGAACGAACTATCGTACGTACGTATGTACGTACATATGTACGTACGTATGTACGTTCGTATCTACGTGCATGCGAACGAACGAACGAACATACATACGTACGTGCGTACGATGGAACGCACGAACGAACGAACTAAAGGATTAACGAACGAACGAACGAATGAACGAAAGAACAAACGAATTAACGAACAAACGTACGTACGTACGAACGAACGAGTGAGCGTACGTTCGTATGAAGGGGAGCACGAATGTACGTAAGTACGTACATACGAACGAACACACGAACGAACGAAAGAACGAATGGATGAACATACGTACATACGTACGTACGACCGACCGAACGAACGTATGTACAAACGAACGAAAGAACGAACGAAGGAACGAATGAACGAACGTACGTACGTAAGTACGAACGAATGAAGAAACGATCAAACGTAAATACGTACGAACGTAAGTACGTACGAATGTACGAACGAACGAACGAACAAATTTACATATGAACGAACGATTGAACGATCAAGCAAACGAACGAAAGAACGAATGTATGTACGTACGATCGAACGAATGAACGAACGAAAGAACGATCGAACGAACGAAGGTATGTACGTGCGTTCGAGCGATCGAACGTACATACGTACGTACGTAAGTACCTACGAACAAACGAACGAACGAAGGTACGTACGTGAGTACGTTCGTTCGAATGAACGAAAGAACGAAAGAACGAACGAACGAACGTACGTACGTACGAACGACCGACCGAACGAATGAACGAATGATCGTACGTACGTATTCACGATCGAACGAACGAACGTACGTAGGTACGTAAGAATGTCTGAATGAACAAAAGAACGAACGAACGAAGCAGCGTACGTACGTTCTTACTAACAAACGTAAGTACTACGAACGTACGAACTTACGTACATATGTACGAATGAATGATAGAACGAACGATCGAACGAACTAACGAATGAACGAACGTACGACGTATGTGTGAACAAACGAACGAACGTACGTATGCACGTAAATAAGTACGTACATACGAACGAACGAACGAACATACGTACGTACGTATGAACGAACGAACGTGCGAACGAAAGAAATAATTAACGAACGAACGAACGAATGAACGAAAGAACGAACGAACGAACGAACGAACGAAAGTACGAAAGTTCGTACGTACGTACGTACAAACGAACGAACGAACGTACGTACCTAAGTACGTCCGTATAAAAGAACGAACGAACGAATGAACATACGTACGTACGAACGAACGAACGAACGAACGATCGAAAAAAGAATTAACGAAGGAACGAACGAATGAACGAACGAACGAACGAGCGATCGATCGAACGAAATTTCGTACGTACGTACGTGCGAACGAACGAATGAACGAACGAAACCAATGAACGAACGAACGTACGTACGTACGACCGAAAGAACGAAAGAACTAACAAACGAACGAACGAACGTACGTATGTACGTATGTATGTACGTAAGTACGCAAGTACGAACGAATGAACGAAAGTCCGTACCTTCGTACGTCCGAACTTACGAACGAACGAACGAATGAACGAACGAAACCAATGAACGCACGACAGAAAGAACGAAAGAACTAACAAACGAACCAACGAACGTACGGACGTATGTATGTACGTAAGTACGCAAGTACGAACGAACGAACGAAAGTCCGTACCTTCGTACGTCCGAACTTACGAACGAATGAACGAACAAAAGATTGAACGTACGTACGTACGTACGTCCAAACGTACGACCGAACGCACGAAGGAACGAACGAACCAAGGAACGAACGAAAGATCGGATGAAGGAACGAACGTACAAACGAACGAACTAATGGACGTACGCACGTGCGAACGAACTTTCGAACTAACGAACGAAAGAACGAACGAGCGAACGAACGTACGTACGTGCCATTAAGGAAGTACAATCTACGCATGCGCAAGGGATTTGCCTTCCCGGAAGCCCCTCGTGTGCGCATGCGTAGTAAAACCAGTACTTAAAGTGTTTCTTTCGCTTTCTCAGTCTTTTCAGCATGATACCTTTGACGTGATAGCTACTTGCTCCTTTGGCAAGCATCAACGAAGGTTTCAACCTTCCAATGCTGATAACAAACTAACCAGCGGCTGCCATGCTGAATGACACAGGACTTGTAAAACCAAATATCACCAGAAATAAAACTTATTTTATTATGTTGTTAATTGTTCTACTGTTTCTTTATATATAATTTTGTTGAAAGGTGATAGAGACCAGTACAGAATACGAAATTATCTCTCTCACAACTCGTCAACTGGGACTGTTTCTTTATATATAATTTTGTTGAAAGGTGATAGAGAGAGATTAATGTCTCGATTGCAACTATCAACCTTTTACACTGGTGACCCCAAGTACAGAATACGAAATTATCTCTCTCACAACTCGTCAACTGGGAAGAGATGACGATAAAAAAATTTTGTCACGATGACAACGCCTGCCTTTCAAAAAAAAAAAAAATAAATAAAACTCCATTTTCTGTCACTAAGTCAGTGCGTGCAGAGATGAAGAAAGAAACAGTAATAAGCAATCGCTTCAAACCCACATGGTGTCTATTCAATTGGACTACATAACCTCAAAAGTATGATAACTTGTGTTGCTATCAGGACAACAATAAAATACTACAGGCATTCAATTTCTCTGTCCCTCTCCTTCGTAAGATTTTTTTCTCTCGTTTACCGTCTCACGTGCATACAATTTTACCGTCTCACGTGCATACAATTTTCTGCTCAGCCTGCACACGGCGCCTCTCTCTCTTCTGAGGCTTCATCAATTGCCTCATATAAATCCTCTCCCTCCTATGATGTTTTTGCTGACAAGCTGGAAGAACTTACGCGTCGGGTGAATGATCTGTGCCGTTCTAAGCGGTCTTCTTCACGCTCTCGTAGCAGATCTCGTAGTCATTCGATTTCTAGGACACAACCTGGTATGTGTTGGTATCATACGAAATTCGCTGAAAAGGCAAGCAAGTGCATTCAACCATGCTCCTTTAAAGTTTCAGAAAACCTACCAAGGAAAAAATTGAGCACGTCTGTTTCTTCCTCTGCACCTACTTTTCATCGTGCAATTTTTGTCCAGGACCAGGTGTCGAAGAAGTCCTTCATGGTTGACACCGGTTCTTGTAGTATTTGGCCTTGTAGTAACGCCCTATCTCATGCACATGCGTGGAATTCAACATCTAAACGTTCCCGCTTTTTTCATTCTCTTTTCCCGGCCGGGCGGCTATAAGCATAGACGTGTCAAGCTGTCTCTCCATCTTTCCAACTCTGGGGACAGCTCACATCAACATTCCAACGTCTCAGCAACCAAGTTCTCTCACAGAAGGCGTCTCAGCAACCACGATTAAAGATGCCTATTTTCACCATAAATAAATATTGTTGTGTTGATAGTTCGGAGTCAGCGTTACGTTGTTTCTATAGAATTTAATATAGGAAAGCAGGTGTACACCTAATGGTGTATAACCACTTTCCTAAAAGTGGTGACCCCGAAGGCGAGAACCGCAGCCACGAAATCTGAACTACCAGCCGATAATACTACACGAGCCGTCAACTGTCTCTCAACATGCTCGTCACAGTTAGAGAATGCACACAATCACTCGCATCAGCTTATTCCACAGCGTCCTCTACTTGCTGGAAATAGCAGCAAAATGCACAGTTACATTTCAGTGAGTACATAACATTTATTGATGCTTACTTGTTCCCAGTTCAGCATATTTTTGTCACCTCTCCGTTTCTCTCGGCCGGAGAATGGAAGAGTTACTGGCTTATCTTTATTTGCATCGGGATTTTTTTTTGTTCATTTTCACTCGCAGCTCCGAATTCATGACATCATTTTCCAGCAATGCCACTCATCAAGGTCGACGCTAATGGTCGTACAGAGATTGTGTCTGTCGACCGTCTGAAAAAGCATACCTTTTCAAACACCATCATTACCACCACACATACAGAACACAGCCAGTTTACAGCGACTCCATCAACAGCTTCGTCCAACCAAGATTACCACCGCCGTCGACAACAACAACCACTACCAACTACAAGCATCGCCCCGACGTCGCCAACAGCAATACGACTCAACGTACTACCAGTATCGTCAACATGATTTCTCCAAGTACACAAGCAACCAATATCAACACACTCGGTTTTATCTTCACTGTATGAGTGGAGTATCCACTCACGGACAACAGTCAGAACTAACCAACTAGAATATTCAGTACCAGGTAACAGGTCTCAACTAGCATCCGACGCTCAACTACAGCTCTGCTCACTGACCACGACTTCCTGCGTATTAACATTCCAAATCTCCTTGTGTAACTTTTATAGAATATTCCGTACCAGGTAACAGGTCTCAACTAACATCCGACGCTCAACTACAGCTCTGCTCCTTTGACCACAACTTCCTGCGTATGGACATACTATAATCTTGTGTAACTCTTATACGAACTGGATTTTTTCTCTACAGACACTTTTACTATGTTCTGTGTTTTTTTCTCACACACACACACTTGTGCACTCATACATTTTCTTTCCTTTCAGAAAAAAACAAACAATCAGACTTTTCAGACTTTTACATTCCGTGATTTCAGTTCCTGGACAGTGGTCATCACGATTGTTTTATCATTGTCTCATTTGTTTTTCACTAGGTGGCGTTTACTGCCCATTTTTACTTACATGTTTTCTTTCATCAATTCTTTTGTACATTGCATGCATGTATCTAACCATTGTCCATCATTTCCTTGAGTTTTCTTTATATATTTGTGCCGCATTTTCTGTGTGATTTTCAGGCGTTCCTCCAATTTCTATTATCGTGCGTTCCGCACTAGCAAGGGAGCCCTGTAGTAACGCCCTATCTCATGCGCATGCGTGGAATTCAACATCTAAACGTTCCCGCTTTTTTCATTCTCTTTTCCCGGCCGGGCGGCTATGAGCATGGACGTGTCAAGCTGTCTCTCCATCTTTCCAACTCTGGGGACAGCTCACATCAACATTCCAACGTCTCAGCAACCAAGATTAAAGATGCCTATTTTCACCATAAATAAATATTGTTGTGTTGATAGTTCGGAGTCAGCGTTACGTTGTTTCTATTGAATTTAATATAAGAAAGCAGGTGTACACCTAACGGTGTATAACCACTTTCCTATAGCCTCTTCGCTTTACTAGTGACAAATCTAAGCGTTCGCTTATAGTATTGCATGCAATTGATTCCTCCCCGATAAATACATTTAGTCAGCTTTCTCTACGCCTAGACATTGGTCTTCGTAGAGATTTTCAATGGGTTTTTGTCATAGCTGACATTCCGCATCCTATTTTGGGTGCGGACTTTTTAAATCATTTTAACTTGTTGGTAGATGCTCGGCGTCGGAGGCTTGTCGATGATTCAACACCCCTCTTTACGCCGGCAAATAGCTCTACTAACTCAACTCTAAGCCCAGCGTTTTTTATTGCCACTGCTGGAGATGTTTTTCATTCGCTTCTAGCTTCCTTTCACGAGCTGATGGACATAACTTTTAAGCCGGCAAAGCCCGCTCATTCCACCTTCCATTATATCAAAACAACTGGGCCGCCTGTTTTTTCGCGCCCACGACGTCTGGCACCGGACCGCCTTAAGACGGCTAAGGCCGAGTTTGAACACATGCTTCAACTCGGCCTGATACGCCCTTCCACCAGCCCATGGGCATCTCCCCTTCATTTGGCGCGTAAAGGTGATTCTGATTTTCGTCCGGTGGGAGTCTATTGGCGACTCAATGCTGTAACGGTCCCAGATCGTTATCCAATTAGGAATTTGCATGTTCTTGCACATCCGGCTCCTGATGCTCCGCTCTCTTTGTCTGTGGATGCTTCAGATTCTGCGGTTGGTACTGCTTTGCAGCACACCGTAGATAATCAAACGCAACCTTTGGTTTTCTTTTCTTGCCAATTGCAGCCTGCCGAACGCAGATATAGTACTTTTGATCGTGAATTATTAGCGATCTATCTGTCGATTCGGCATTTTCAGCACCAGCTCGAGGGACAGGAGTTTGTGATTTATACTGATCACAAGCCCCTTACGTTCACTCTGTTTTCTAAAACAGACAAACTCTCTCCTTGTGCTACCGTCACCTGGACTATATTTCACAGTTTACAGGTGACATTCGTCATGTGCCAGGGAAGGAGAACATCCCTGTTGATGCTCTTTCGAGACTTCCTGTCAGTTCTATTTCCTCTCCTGCAACAATTGATTTACTTGCTATTTCGCAGGACCAACCTCTTTTGTCGAAGTTAGATTTAACTTCGCCAAAATTCAACAATTGTAAATTTGCCTATCTTCCGCTCCCTTCGTTAGAAGGCACTATATTGTGTGACACATCCACCGGTTCTCCTAGGCCTTTAGTACCTGAGAACCATCAACGTTCTGTTTTTGATGCCCTTCATTCCTTATCACATCTGGGCATCTCTGCAACAGTAAAACTTGTCACTGCTCGGTTTTTCTGGCCCAACATGCGGCGATCAATTACCACTTGGGCACGCTCTTGCATGAAGTGCTATAGTGCGAAAGTCCATAGGCACGTTTGTGCCCCTCTTGGACACTTTCATTCTCCAGAGGGCCGTTTTCGCCATGTTCACCTTGATTTGGTTGGACCATGGCCTGTGAGTCGCGGGTTCTCATATCTCTTAACCTGTGTTGATCGTTTTCTCCCGCTGGCCAGAAGCCATTCCTATATCAGATATTACTTCTGAGAATGTTGCACGAGCTTTCGTTTCTGGTTGGGTTTCTAGATTCGGCGTACCGTCCAGCTTGACTACGGATCGTGGTCGACAGTTTAAAGCAGCATTATTTCGTGAGTTATCGCGAATCCTGGGGGTGCATCATATACGCACCACCAGCTGCCATCCCGCTTCTAATGGGATGGTGGAGCGTTTTCATAGGCAAACTAAAGGCTGCATTGCGCACCTCGCCCAATCCACAGTCATGGACTGAATTTCTTCCTGTTGTCCTACTTGGATGCCGGACTGCGGTTAAAGCAGACCTTGGTTTTTCTGCAGCAGAATTATTGTATGGTACCACACTGACATTGCCTGGTACGATGTTGGTACCAGACAAATCACAGCCTCCAAATCCAGCGTCTTATGTCACTCGATTACGAGATTATTTTTCTAACCTTCCTACTATGAGTTCCCGGCAACAATCTCCATCTTCTAAAGTGCCATCAGACATTGATTCTTGGTCACATGTGTTTGTTAGGGATGATTCTTTTAGAGGACCCCTTGTTTCTCCTTATAAAGGACCCTTTCGTGTGCTCTCTCGCACACCCAATTTTTTTTAAATAGACGCTAATGGTCATACGGAGACCGTGTCTGTCGACCGTCTGAAGAAAGCGTATTTTGATAAAACTACATCTTCCGTTGACAATATTGACATGCCCCCCCTTTCAACCTTTGCATATACCTTTATCAACACCATCACCAACACATACACCTGTGACAACTCCACCTTCGTCATTGAGAACTACCACAAGTGAACCCTATGTTACTAGGTCTGGCCGTACAGTGCACTGGCCCAAGAAACTCTCCAAGACAATTTATATTTGACTAATTGTACATTATTGCATTTTCAGCTTTCCTTTTGTAAAAAGGGCTCAAACTGTGTTTTTCCCTATTAGTGCTGAACACTCATAGAAATTTCTTGCGTCACTGCATCAATCACAAGTAATAAAGGAAATGCAGTGATGTAAGTAGAAAAAAATTTTTTTACAGCCAACAACACTTACCGAGCTGAACTTGACTTGTGCAGCTGGAATATTATTTTCCATGTGCATTGTATTACATTGTTGGGTATTTCTATTCTCTGTATTAACAATTTTTTTCATTTTCATTGTGTATCTATAGCCGCATCTTGTTTCAGGCGCCCACTACAATCTCCTCCTTGTTCGTGCTACGCACTCGGGGGTGGGTGGGGGGAGAGTCACTGTAGTGGCACGAAATTATGGCCGCCATTAAGGAAGTGCAGTCTACACATGCGCAAGGGACTTGCCTTCCCGGAAGCCCCTCGAATGCGCATGCGTAGTAAACCAGTACTTAAAACGCTTCGCGCGTTTTCTAAACATCTTTAGCATGATGCCTTCTATGTGACAACAACTTGCTCCTCAACAAAGCTCTTAATCTCAAGATGCTGATTACAGGTTAACCAGCAGCTACCAGGCTGTATGACACAGGATTTGTAAAGCCAAGCATCACCAAAATAAAACTTATTTTTATTATGTTGTTAATTGTTCTACTGTTTCCTAATAAATAATTTTGTTAAAAGGTGATAGAGAGAGACTAATGTCTCTATTGTTACTATCAACCTTTTATAAGTTAAAGTGAAATCTTGAGAAATATTGGTCTATTTTCGTCAATAAAAATCACATCATGGAATGAATATTATTTTAATACAGTTCTATATTTAAGAGATCAGGAATTATGTACATTATTTACAATTGATCAAACTCAGTAACAATCTATTAAGCAACAACTACTCCAAAAGCATACTCTCCACTCCAATTACGAAGAAAAGAGAAGATGAAACCGATAAACTGTTCACAGTCTGTCTACCCCATGCGGAGGCCTCTCCGAAAAGATAGAAAAGATACGCGGCCCATATGACACCAGGACAGTATTCAAAAGTAATACACTTCGCAAATATCTCCTTCGAGTAAAACCACCAATAGAAGAGAATATGACTTGTTTTACAATTTAAACAATGACATTTTCCATAAACATTCAGGCTGTTTTGATCCACATGTTTTCCTACAATAAGATCAGTCTAAATTGTAACTGAAATGTATCAACTAGTCTATCTTTCTAATTTGAGAAGAAACAAAAATTAGTAATTCAATATAATTAAGGAAGCTATAGTTTTCTGAAGGTTGGTTTGTGGACAGAACTTTCAGTTTGGGAACTATCTATCTGAATTCATGTAGGGTCTTAAATTGATCATAAATCAAGATAATTTTTGATGTGTGACTAATTTAAATTTTATCAGATTTACAAAATTTAAAACACAATGTCCAAAACTGGACATTTCTGGTAGCCTTGTTCGTAGACATTAACATTTATTCCTTCACAAAATGATATGATCTGTTCCTCTCATAATAACAATAGACAGACCTTGGTAAAAAAAACAAACAAACAAAGAAAATACCTTTGTAAAATAATGCAGTAGAAGGGCTGTGAAACTTCTATTGGGTTGGCAACTGAGTTCTCGCTGCTTTTTTAAATTTTGGAATTTATTGCGTTTTCAAATTTTGGAATCTATTTTTATCAAGAATTCTATTTTTGAATCATTTTGGAATCTATATTGTTTTTTTTCTAGTTAATTTTAATTAATTTTTGTTTATTTTCAGATCATTAAAATGGAATATCAAGTTAAGAAAAACGAGCGTTTTCGACACCTCCTTCTTTTTGCTTTTAATCAAGGTTCGAATGCCACAAAAGCTGCTCGCAACATTTGTACTGTGTATGGAGAGGGTGCCATAGCTGAAAGAACCACTTGTGATTGGTATGCCAAGTTCAAAAATGGAAATTTTGACCTCAAAAACACACTTCATTCTGGCTGTCCAGTTGAGTTCGATGAAGAACGATTAAATCAACTTTTGCAAGAAAATTCTTGTCAAATGACATGGGAACTGGCAGAGAAAATGGAATGTTCCCACACTGCTATAAAGAAGCATCTTCACTCGATGAGAAAGGCTCAGAAGTATGGAGCATGGGTTCTGTATGCTTTAAGTAACAACAAAAATCAACGAACCACAGTCTCTGTTGGTTTGCTTGCTCGTCACCGCTCAACTCATGGACACAAGCAACGATTTCTTTACTGAATCACTACTGGCGACGAAAAATGTTGCCTGTACATCAATATGAAGCAGCTTAAGGAACAGCTTAGCCCCGGTAAACAAGCAACACCGTGTGTGAAACAAGATCTTCATCCGCGTAAAATGATGTTGTGCATATGGCAGAACTGGGAAGGGATTATCCATTACGAATTGCTTGAACAGAACCAACAGATGGAACGACTCAACACAGCTATTCAAGAGAAAAGACCTAATCGGCAGCATGGAGTTCTTCTGCTGCATAACAATGCCTGCCCTCATATCACCAATATGACCAAGGAAGCTATTCAAATGCATGGCTTGGAAGTGGTGCCACACCCTCCGTATTCTTCTGATTTGGCACCAACAGATTTCCACCTCTTTTGATCTCTTTCAAATGCTATGCGTGGAGTTTCATTCAATACTGATGCAGAATTGAGCGCTTGGTTGGATCAATTTTTCGTGTTGAAATCGGGTGATTTCTACCAACGAGGTATTGAAAATCTTGTTGAACGTTGGGAAGAAGTTGTAAACAACAAGGGTAAATACATTATTGATTAATTAGTTGTTATTTTTTATTAAACTTTAAAAAAATTTTAATTTTAAAAACCGGCGGAAACTTAGTTGCCAACCTAATATTTTTGAGAAAGAAGAGCATCAGATATTCATGGGTTCTTCATTGGTTGTCCAGGTCCTGGACTAAAGTAATGCAGAAGCTAATTCATGTCCACCTCATAGGTTCAGGCTATACTGATATGAATATCTACTTGTCTTAGAAAACAATAATGTGAAAATAATTTGGAACTTCAACACATATTCAGGTCACCAGACAACCACTGTAAATCTGACATTTTGTCTTAACAAAAATGACCATAGTGTATTAATAATTGACAAAGTAATTTCTAAATGACTAGCACTGAGACAAAAGTGGTTATGAAATAAAATGCTATGATAAAACACAAATATCACACTGATTAAGTTTTATTAAAGATCTTGAATCATTACAAATGTTTATTATAAGATTTTAAATCATTTATAATTAAAAATAATTCGCAAAAATTTTAATGTTAGGAATTATGTAAAGTATCATATAACAAGTGAATTGATTAATTCTAAAAAAGTTTATGTAAAATAAAAGTTAAAACCGAAGTTGACAAGAGATAAAAAAAAACCTCTTAAAAAACAAAAAGCAGAGCAAAAGCAAAAAAAAAAACATGGCTACCAGCAAATAATTACAGTGTTAGATATTTAACTGGTTTTGCTTATGGACACTGTTTTAGCTTAATCATGGGGATGTGAGTTCGAGTCCACAGCTAACCACCTACACTTTTTTTCTGCAAAATAAGGGTTAGTTTATCCTGTTCAGACTATATTATTAGCATTATCATGCGATTGAGAATTTAAAATCACTTCTTTAACTTTCTATAAAAATTTATAAGTGATTGCAGCTTCTGGAAAGATGTGTATGTGTGTTTGTGTGTGTGTGCGTGCGTGTGTGCATGTGTGTGTGCGTGCATGCATATGTGTGTGCAGGCATGTGTGTGTGCATGTGTATGCATGCGGGCATATGTGTGCGTGTACGTGTGTGTGTAGGGAGTGTACACGTGCGTGCATACATGTGTGGTCTCATGATAGCATGGTTTCTAAATTCAAAATTACATTAATTTATTTTAAAGTTAATGTTCATTATGATTATTTCAGCTAATGGAATACATTTGTTTGAAAGTATTTTTGTGAAAATCAGTCTTTTAATTTAAAACTTAATAAATTTATGATTAAATTAAAGGTATTAAAAGAATACACTTGTATATTTAAACTTAGAATAGAAATGAATAAAGAAAACTTATAGAATTAAAAGGAAGCAAGCATTGAACGAGATACAAATTTAAGTCATCGGGTGAGCTTTGACAATTATTGCAGGATTAAGCAGTTAATGAAATCAGTTTAGTTTAAGTACAGAATAATTTTGAATGTTGTAAGAAATATTTTGTATGAAGTTTAAACATATTTCTTAATCCATTCTAATCCGTGATAAACAGAAGAAAATGCCCCTGGCTTTGCTATATCTCCTTTACAGCCTATCATACCAAAGCTGGTAACACCATGTATTACCCAAAAACCATGGTCATTGAGTGTTTGTAATGGACCTCCACTGTCACCCTAGGAAAGAATAAAAAAAAATTATGAATATTTAGATATCATAAAACTGACAAATTATTACATTATTTATACAAGCCATTACTGCATTCATCATCATCATTTTAAGATCCGCTTTTCCATGCTTGCATGGGTTGGGTGGAGGTTATTGACAGACTTTTACAACCAGATGCACTCTCAACTAAAGGAGGAGTAGTATTTGGGAAGGTAGCTTTGTGACAGGTGGTGAGAAGTTCATGAATAGAAGGTCAAATAAGTTAAAATGCATGACCTATTTGATGTCTAAAGAAGACAAATTGTTAGAGTATGGATCACTGGAACTTCAGTTACTAATGCTGTGGATTTGTATATTTTGAGAGGTATGGTCTAGAAAACTATGTAGGCATTCCAAAATTTAAAACCATCTCTGGCAATTATAATTCTAGATGGAAGCAAAGCACACATAGTGGGATTGCAGAATACTGAAACGTGTGTTTAAAAGTCATCAAGTTACATCAGCAAAAGTGACAACAGATATAAACCATTCCCTTGTCAACTCTGTGACCATGAAAACCATTTGTGGTGTCTAGGCTATCAGAAGAGGTCAATAGCTCAGTGGAACAATATAATTTCACATGAATCATTTTTCGTCCTTTGGGATGTGTTTATTTTCAGATAGATTTCAAATAGACCCTCAACCCTGATAGGTTGAGGGTCTATTTGGACTCCATCCCATAGCTACCTCTGTGAAGCACAGAGGTAGTTATGTGATGATTTGGGCAACCCTTTGGCAGAATTCTCTTGTCACTTTAGTTGTTCTACATGGCAGAGTTAATGCAAAAGAATTTTTTTAGTAGTTCAAATGATCATGGCCATCCTATGGCACAAGCATTGTTCCCCGATAGTAGTGCAATCTTTCCAGGCGATAATGTACTGATTCACAGAGGCTAGCATTATTCAAAATTTATATGAATAACACAAAAGTGAAGTAGACCACAATCACCAGATCTCAATATAACTGAACATTTGTAGTATATTTTAGAGCAGCAAGTAAGGAGCCACTTCCCTGTATCATTGTTGGTGAAAGAGCTAGAGCAAGTTTTTCTTAATGAATGGCTCAGAGTTCCCCTAGTAGCCATTCAGAATCTGTACAAGTCGGTGTTTTGATGTATTAAAGCTGAGATTGATGCCAAAGTTGATCCTACCTCATATTATGTAATAAAACTTATTTACACACTGTGTTTTCATTATTTTATTCAACCCCTCGATATATATATGTGCGAGTGTGCGTGTATATGTGTGTGTACGTATATCTATCTATCTATCTATCTATCTATCTATCTATCTATCTATCTATCTACCTACCTACCTACCTACCTATAAGAGGGGGTAACCAGAAACGTTCTCCGTGAGACATGCCCATTGTAGTTCAGGCTTCTGCCGCTAAAAGCCACTTGATGCGATCCTCAGGTATCAGTCGGCTGACTGGTGTTGTCCAGTGAGGTCGTATTATCATGTGGCTGAAATGAAAGAACTGCGTGCTTATATGAAATTCTGTTTTCTGCTGGGAAAAATGGCAACCGAAACAGTTGTCATGCTCATGCTTCAATCAGCTTGCACGGATGCTGCCATGAGCAAAACAGAAGTTTACGAGTGGTTTTCATGCTTTATGAATGGTTACTTGTTGTTTGAGGACCAACATTGTTCAGGGCAACCATTAACTTCCCGAACGAATGAAAGATCGCAAAAATGCATGAACTGATCTTGGAAGACCATCACTGAACAATTGACGAACTTGTTTTGGAGCTCTAGCCAATGAATCTTGAGCAAGGAATTGCAAATGAAAAGAGTTTAAATGAAATTTGTGCCTTTGTTGCTCAAGGAAGTTCAAAAGCAGTCATGACTGAATGCATGTCATGAACTGAAAAACAGTTGGAAGTTGATCTGTACCAATTTTCGAAGGTCCTCACTAATGACGAAGGCTTGTGCTACGGAATTTGAAGATGTGGAAGAGGTGGAGAAAAAAACAATGGAAGCATTAAAAGGCATAATTTCACAAAAGTTCCAGCACTGCTTCCAATAGTGGAAAATGTGTCTGGACTGATGCCTTGCTTCAAATGGAAAATACTTTGAAAGTAATATGTAAACTTGTTAAAGCGAATAAAATAATATTGCAATATGCCGGTTTGTTTTGGGCACCCCTCGTATATATATATATATATATATATATATAAAGAACCCTTCGCATGATTTTCCAAAATTTCACATTGCTTGCTCTGCTGCTGACACAATCATACCATGTGAAATGACCAGCTAAGAAATTTCTCTAGTTTTAATCGCTCATCTTCCATTCATCTAACTTGTGATACTAAAATGCTGTACTTTGATTTAAAATAACTTTCAAAATTCATAATTCTTTAATTCTTAAAATGACTTTCAAAACTTGCAATCCTTTAAATCTTTGCAATATTCTCTCCCTGTTTCATAAAGCATGTGTTTCCATATTTTGCCATGATTTCCTCAGCAATCTCCCCCTCCCTCTCTAAAATTCCTAAATATTCTCATCTTGCTTTATAACTTGTGTCTTTCTCATACTTGGCATGATTCCCCCAGCGATAAAGTCTTTCAAATCTCTATCTGCCTCACTAGTGTTTTCTTACTGCTATTTCCTGAGATGAAGCTGGCCATTGTTTGTCCGTGATGTGTCCACCCATTCCCGCACCCACCACCTATACTGGAAATCTCTTCTCTTATACCAAAGACCCCTACAGGGCTCTGCCTTACTTCTGTACCAGAAGACTTGCATAAGTCCTCCCTTCCCACCAGCAGCAATCATCCACATTACTGCATGCACCAAAAGAAGATGTGTTACTTAGTAAACTAACAAACCACCTACCTCTTTCTCTCTATATGATCGACTAACCAATAGTGGCACATTTACTTAATTTAAACATTGACCTATTTATGTTTTCAGCAATAACGTATATATTTACAACACTCATAACACTTATATTTACAATGCTTACATTACACTCACTCCCAACAGGGGGAACAATTTTCAATATGTTTGAATGATGGTAAGTTAAAGTGAGAACAACAGATGTGACATGTTTGTTATCAAACGATCATTGAAACCTTCTTTTTAAGTGCTGAATACCATCACTCCTTCCCTTGCACCCTCCCATGCCCCTTTTCCAGTTTTCAGAGTTGGCACTGCCAATGTAGGCACATTGAAAGGTAGGTCTAACGAAATAGTGGAGATGCTTGAATAAAGGCATGTTGATGTATGTTGCATCCAAGAAGTAAGGTGGAGGGGAGCTTCAGCCAGGTTCATCACAGGAAAGACACAAAGGTATAAAATTTTGTGGGAAGGTAACAGCGACGGGGAAGGTGGTATGGGCATACTCCTTGCAGAGAAATCGGTGGTGTGGGCATACTTCTTGCAGAGAAATCGGTGGTGTGGGCATACTTCTTGCAGAGAAATCGGTGGTGTGGGCATACTTCTTGCAGAGAAATCGGTGGTGTGGGCATACTTCTTGCAGAGAAATCGGTGGTGTGGGCATACTTCTTGCAGAGAAATCGGTGGTGTGGGCATACTTCTTGCAGAGAAATTGGTGGATTTACTGATATCTATTCGTTAAAATTTAACCTTATTCCTTTACATTGTGTGCCTACTTGATATCTGCCAGGACTTTTAAATTCCATTTTTTCTTACATATATATTATCAATATTTAACAAAAACATCTTTGAATGATTATTCCGGAGCATATTCACCATCTACTTCAATTTCTGCTTGGCATTTTGTTAAAATTTTTTGTTAAATAAAATTTATTGAAAAACAGCCGCAATAATTATGCACCAACCTAATATATATATATATATATATATATATATATATATATATATATATATATATATACTAGACTACTCATGACCCGTTGGGTTACTGGGAATCTCAGTTTCCCAGCAACAGAGTTTTGTTTTGTGGGGTCTTTTCTTTCCCAGGTTATTTTGCATGCTTTCAACAAATGTAACATTGAAATCACACGTAAACGGCTTCTTTCCCCCAGAAAAGGAAAGATTTGGCTGCTATTTCTTGCACGCCCTGCTACCACGTAACAGGTTTGTCGGATCCTTTATCGCAAATACCTGTTAT
Organism: Octopus bimaculoides; assembly: GCF_046866305.1. Lineage (NCBI taxonomy): Eukaryota > Metazoa > Mollusca > Cephalopoda > Octopoda > Octopodidae > Octopus > Octopus bimaculoides. Next base: position 21,858,332 of record NC_142930.1, on the reverse strand, counting down.
GTAGTAGTAGGGCGTGCTAGAAATAGCAGCCAAATCTTTGGAGGTGAGATAAAGTTGAATGCACTCGAAAAAACCTAGGGAAAAACTATTTCATATCGAGGTTACGAAGTTCATGATATATATGTGTTTATGTATGTATGTGCACATGCAGTTCTTCGTTGGAAATGTGATGGCGCCATCTGATGTCCTTGATGGTTCTCGGGACTTTGCTATCGAAGTCATTGATCCTCTTTGCTAGAGTCTTTGTGAGGGGCCACATTTCTGATCCATAGAGGAGAACGGAGAGGACTAACATGTTCTTGATGTGGAGCTTCATCTTGTGGGAGCTGTGGTGCCAAAGGGGCTTCCATAGGGAGTATATGACCCCAGTGGTCAGACTGCATCTGTAGTTGATCTCTGTGGAATCAGGTCTCCATTGTTGGTGACTGTGGATCCCAGGGAGATGAAAGAGTTGACAAACTTCATGATGTCAGGGCCAATATGGAGAGGAGGAGGGTCCAAGCCATTGTCAACATGTATCAACATTGTCTTCACATAACTCATCTGTTAGCCCTGTCTAACTCTGTTGTTAATGGGGAACCAGTCAGAGTCCTCCCCATTCACCTGAATGCAGCTCTTGGCACTGTTCTAGAGTTGTTGGAACATGACAGCAATCTTGGAAGGAACGTGGACAAACTGAAGAATTTTCCAGAGGGATGCATGGTCGACCACTTTATATCTGCTTTGAGGTTGACGAAGGCAATGCAGAGGTGGCACTCTTTGCAGAACTTCCAAGATATTTCAGTAATGAGGTGAAGGGAAAAAATATGGTCAGTGGTGGATAAATTTAGCATGAATCTGACTTGATATGAGTGGCATCTGCTTCTAATGGTGGGAAGAGCATGGTCGAAGAGGATCCTGGCGAATATCTTGCTTGGGATGGAGAGGAAAGTGATGCCTCTCTGAATGCTGCAGATGAATTTGTCACTCTTCCATTCCCAGAAGGCAGGAATGATGCTCCGGATCCAATCATTTAGGAGCTACTCTGACACCCAAACATGGTTGATGATGTGAGTGAGCTACTAGATTATGTTTTCTCCTCCTGCTTTCAACATCTCCATGGTGATAGTGAAGACTCCAGGGATTTTGCAGTTGTTGAGCTTCTTGAGGCAGCACTAACTTTGTCAGGGGCGACAGCATTGAGTCTGTAAGTGTCCTTGGTTGTGGCTGTGTCTGCATTGATGGTTTGGGACTGATTGTGATAGGTGGGTGATGAAGAGGTAGGTTGAAGTGCTCCTTCCAGCATTCAAGGTAGGCAATTTCTGTGGTGATGACATTGCCATTGGTATCCACCAGGGCTAGAATGGTGTGACCAGGTCCTGTATACTCATTATGTATACACCCACTGATAAACAACAACAACTCTTCGTATGTGCATTAAAATTAGAAGTCCATTACAAATTACTTAATTCTTTCTTTAATACAAGTTGCATAAGAGAATAGTAAATTACTCACATAACAGGATGGTTGATAGAATTCTTTGTTATTGCTACATAATACAGCCTCTGTGATAAAATTGTAATGCTTTTTGCATGAATGATATTCTAACATCTCAGTTTTGGCTTCTTGTAAAATTGATACTCTTTCACCTGAAAATTAAGCAAAAACAGAAAGAAAGACAATTACTTTAATATTATAAAGTTAACTTATTTAATTGTTCAAGACAAAGAAAACTGAAAGAAAATGATAATATGTTTCTGTAATTCTTGATGCAATTAAAATTTAAATGCTGCAAAATAAATTTGTACAAACTCAGCCACAAATTTATTTTATAATATGCATCCTCACAAAGCACATTTGCATACAACATTATTCCAAAGTATATTTGTAGATGATATATTTTACATGGGAGTTGCAAATACTGGGAAATACTGTAAAATAATTTTGAAGAGTATATCAAAACAGAAGACTGGAAAATTTTTGGCATTATTTATTCTGCATTACAAATGTTTCATTAAATTTCTTCTAATAACATGCGATCCACCTTGAACAATAGCAGCCCAGTTTGCAGTAGCCACCTTGGACTTCTTGGACCTCTCCATTTGGCCAACTGAGCCTGATAAGCTATGTTTCTGTAAGAAGCCGAGAAAACTTTGTGTCTCATGTAGTCTAATCAAACTGTTTTAGATAACAATGTATGTAACTCCTACTAAATATGTAGAGTGCTTCTTTCTTTTGTTTGTTCACCCACTGTACAAGTGCTCCAGATTCTGTTGAGTTCGATCCACAAATGTCTGATAAACAGTTTGCAATGGAGAGACAACTGCTGTTGTGCTCATTGAAAAACATACAGATACTACCAAAGAAACGTTATTTAACATGTCTCATGGAGGAGACCAAAAGTGACATCAAGTTTATGCACTGGGCTGCCTTCTCCTTTGAGAATCTATCCACCACTACACCCACAGACAAGTTCAGCTTTAAATCCCGAAAGTGCCCTCCCCAGATAAAAGGCCTTGAGTGCTTCAAAGCTGACTTATGGAACACTGTGAAGAAGGAAAGGCTTTGGTATCATTCTAACCCCTTCTTCAAACCTTTAAATAACTATTTGGCAAAATTAAGCAATTGCTCAATGTACACATCCTCACAGGCAAAATAAAGATATTTACCAAGCGTGATATTTACGCACGCACACACACACACACACACACACACATATGTCTATATAAATATTATAGGGCTGATTTAGTTTTTAAGTCTCAAACCTATTTACAAGGCTTTGGTCAATCTGAGGTTATAGAAGAAGATATTTGATGCAAGGTGTTGTACAGTGGGACTGAACTCAAAACCATTTGGTTGCAAAGTGACATGTAATTGGCTTCTGCACAATTCCATCTTCCAAATTCACTCATCATAGATCAGTAAGAGACACTTGTCCAAGGTACCATGCAGTGAGAGTGATCCTGAAGTCATGTGGTCATATGGCAAACTGCAAAACCAGACAGCTATGCCTGTGCTTACAAACACATGCACACACATACACATACAATACATGCAAACTTACACATACACATATGCCACAACATATGCACACACGTGCACACACATGCATAAAATATACATGCTCATAAGACACACAGGCACATACACACCAACATGTGAAATAATTGGATAATGAAATATTTTAAATAGAAATTATTTCCTTACGATTTTCATTTTGACCCCAACCAGTAATATAGTAGTCTCTTTCTAAGGGAGCAGGGTTTTCTGGAAGACAAATTGGTTGCACATCATCTGTCAATGTAATTCCGCTTTTCACATAAAGAAGTGCTATGTCATAACCATATCTGTAGCTCTCATAGTCCTGGTGTACCAATACTTGAGTCACTTTATAAAGTGTTCCTTTACCCTTGTTTATGGATCCAACTCTAACATAATATGAGTTATAGCTGTTGCCACTATAAAAGAAAGAAAAACAATGTTGTAACAACAACAACAACAACAACAACAACAACAACAACAGCAGCAGCAGCAGTAGCAGCAGCAGTAGCACCAGTAGCAACAGCAGCAACAACAACAACAGCAGCTGCCAAGAACAAAGGATCACAGTGAATAACAAACATCATTGACATATGACAGCAAGATAGCTGCCCGGGAAGATAGATGAAATCTGAAACCATCAAGGAGCAGGAGTTAAGATTCTACAAAATCAATGAAAGAAAAGTATGTTTGAATGTAAGTCATCTCAGGAAACTGAAAGATTTTCCTTCATATATGAAGTATATACATAATAACTTCTCTCAGATGTGCTGCAACAGCAAAATGTGCATGAAAATGTGAACAGTTCACATATGTTGAAGTCCATGTGTTTGCATTTCCCCGTGAACATGTGAACTGCTATACCAAAACTGCGAAACTGAGAAAATTTTTAATCCCATATGCATATCTACAAATTCTTTATAAATATGAAGATTGTTGTTTCTTGGTTTCTTGCTTATATATCAATGGATATAATGTTTATACAACCCACACACGGACGTGTACTAAACAAACACTGAATGCGTGGAATTTAAATGACTTTAATAAAAGAAGCAACAGGCTTCGTTCTTTCTAAACAGTGGAACGATAATGATCGATGTCCGGTGATAAAGTTATAAATAAGGAATAAAGAATAAAAGTGAAAAGAATAATGGTGAATTTCATCCTGTGAGTCTCGGGCAACTGCGATATGAAAGAAGCTTTGACGCACGTTCAGAAGCAGTGTTCTCTCAAAAAGTTAATGCCATAAATACAGATCTATATCTTAATGTCACTAGCAAAATGAATAACAAAACGAAAAAAAAAACAAAATAAAACAAAGAATGATGAACTGATGATGATGACTACAATGAAGGGATACATGCACACTACAATGGAACACTATACCCAAAACAAAAGGAATAAACTCAAAAAGTAATACCCAATAAAATGAACAACACTAACAACATGAGCCACACAGGTTCAATACCCAGAAGAAGAGGACAACTTGCATTACACACACAGCACACAGTACAAACACTAATACAACAGAAGACTCAAACCAAACCCCCATAACAAAACGTTCTACTACAATAGAATATTCCCCATATGACTGAAAAAAAAAAATGTTGCAGGCACAAAAGTGTTGCAAGTGATGCAACTGAAACTTACTTGAAACTATCAGATGTCGAATAATAATAGTAGTGATGACAATGATGATGAACATTACTTTACCTCAATTTAAGAGAGACATGTGTTTGCAGAGAAACTCTGGTGGTAACAATGAAAATGTGGCTGGACCTTTAAAGAAAGGCCTCTGGCTCAGCAGTGGTTCAGTGCAGAGGCAGACTGACCAAAATAATAATAGTAGATATGACCAGGAAAGTAGATTCTGTTATCAGTAGGATAGACACTAAAAATATAGGTGACACTAACTTATTGATCTCTTCAGGAAGAGGAGAAGTAGTTACTAGAAGATTAGATACTCTTCAAGAAAAGATTAGGAAGGAGTAAATGTGGAAAAGGAGATTAGAAAATAAAGTGAAGCTTTTAAGACAAGATCTGAGTAGATGCCTGGAAACTGAACAAGTTAGGAAACACAAGATCTAAATCTTCTCTTGAGAAAAAAAGGGTTTGGAATAGTCATAGAAGAGTTGAAACAGCATATGATAGAAATCATAGGTAATCTTTCCAGATATCAGAAAAGAATAGATCAACATCAGCACATCAGATTCTTTGAGATAGACCAGAGAATATTTTATAACCTAATAAAAAGTGTAGAAGAAAATACTGAAGATGAGAAGCCTAATGCAGAAAACACTAGAAGTTTCTGGAATGATATTTGAGATAAGGCATAATGGATATGCAGCATGGTTAAAGAAAGTAAGGGAAGAAGTAGCTAGCTAGAAGCAACCGGATCTAAAACTAACTGGTGCATTACTGAATAAAGTGCTAGCAAGAATACTGAGTTGGAAGAGACTTGGGGTACTGGTTAAAGAAACTTAGTAGGGAACAACTTCAGGATTACGTGAATGGAGGAGTCATCCCTAATTGGATGACTTGAGGGAGAACAGTACTCATTATGAAAAACAAGAGCAAGAGTAATATAGCAAGTAATTATAGACCAATCAATCACTTGTTTATCATTAGTGTGGAAGCTGTTAACAGGAATACTCTGAAAAAGCTTTTAAGGGCACCTCAACAGCCAGAATTTACTACCAGAAGAGCAGAAAGGTGGCAGAAAGAAGGCTAGAGAAATGCATGATCTATTATACATAGATAAAGCAGTTCTAAAAGAAGTGAAATGTAGAAAGAAAAATTTAACAATAGCATGGATAGATTATAAGAAAGCCAATGACACAATTCCACACTCATGCATAAGCGAATGTTTGAGTATATTCAGTATTGCAGATAATATAAGAGAGTTAATTAGCTATAGCATGAAGAAATGGAAAGTAGATCTCAACTCAGGTATTCCTCAATACAAATTGAAAGCTCTTCAACAAAGATATAGGTATGGAATTTGGCATAGATAAGTGTGCAATATTAGTCATAACAAGAGACAGGTAGTCAGCAGTGAAGGCATCCAATTATTAGATGACCAGTCAATAAAATCACAGAAAAAAAGAGAGAGAGTTATAAGTATCTAGATGTATTAGAATCTGACAAAGTACTGATTATAGAAATGAGAATGAAAATTGAGAAGGAGTATATCAGAAGGGTGAGGAATCTAGTGTAGTCTCTAAATACTTGAGCAATATCATTATTTAGATATTTAGTAGCTTTTGTACATTGGACAAAACCTGAATAAGAAAATCAAAACAAGAGAACTTGGAAGGAATTTAATATGAATGGAGGATTCACTCAAGAGCAAGAGTGATTGTAACATATATGCAGATTAAAAACTAAATAATAATAATAGTAGTAGTAGTAGTAGCAGCAGCAGCAGCAGCAGTAATAATTGATTCAGTACCAGGCAGTGGCTCTAATGGCTTCTAAACTTAACTGATTGGAAGTGATATCATGTACATTGTTTTGTCTTGGTGTAACATATGGTCTATGGGCTACAGTAAATATTCTGCTCAATACCACAGATCTGCTTGTGAGTTGTTTGACCATACCCAGTTGAGAATGTCCCTTGGTGGCAGATGATGTGTGCATCTCTAATCATGAGCAGAAGCAGTGGGGGAGCATCATAGCCATGTGCTGAGACGAATTCTTTGGGGTTTGGATAATTCACCTTTGGAAACATGGGTGTGTCATTCAACATCCTTAAACAGCCCTTATTCAGAGACCTTTTGAGTGAGATGGGCTTATTGATCTGAAGTAAATTCTAACTGGGCTCCACCTGCAAGGTAATGTGCTGTTTATCTTGATATGAGATCACTATGTTGTACATATATGGTTGTGATGCATGTATCTGGTGTACCCTTATCAGACAGGTAGTCATGATGGGTATACTGGGCTTCATGTTTCATGTTTCACTGCCATGTAGCATGGCTGTTCATACACATACGTCATACAGTCTACCTTTTACTCTGAGCGAGAGGCTGTTTGTCACCAGCAGAGATAAGATCTCTCTGAACTTTGCCCAGGCTATTCTTATTCTAGCAGCTACACTTTCAGCGCACCCTCCCCCACTACTAACTTGGTCACCTAGTTAACGGAAGTTATCAACTATGTCTAGTTTTTCTCCCTGGAATGTGGCAGAAGTTGTTTTCTGCACATTTTCAGTGTTTATTGCTCCTGAACATCTGCCACATACAAAGACTAACTTCCTAGTTAGCCTTCCTTTGGTATTGCTGCACCTCTTGTGTGTCCATAGCTTACACTGGGTACATCTTATAGAGTTTCTTTCTATGTCTTTTCTACATATCGAGCAGGGCCATCTACCTGAAGGAGTTTGTGTTTTATCTACCTTCCTACTCGAGCAGGGCCATCTACCAATAATAATAATAATAATAATAATAATAACATCGAAAAATACCTTAGGAATGAGAACCCAGATTTGAAAATCTCCCCAAGACACCTGATGAAGGCTGGAGGGTATATCAGCTGAAACATTGTGTTAACAAACAAGATGAGGACAAATATCCATCAAACGTAAATAATGTAAATTATTTATTCACATTGTTTTGAATTAATCATGCTTTATTTTGTAGTATTAAAATTTCAATGATGTGATTGTTTATTTTTACAATGCCATTGTAGGGAAGGTGAGAGAGCCTTGGATGGGCCAGTTTGAACATAAAACAAGTAGAATATTTTCACCGGCTTAAATGCTAAAGGGTTAAATAAATAAATAAGTGTCCTTATGGGAATGAAGCAGTTTGATCAGAATACAAAATATACCTATATTGCTTACATATACATATGAGATTAATATACTGAAAGTACTTACTCTACACAGTGAGCTGCAGTAAGCACATATTTTTTGCTGATCAATGAGGCAGTGCAAACAAAACTGGATCCTCTGAGTAACACCACAACCCATGGATATTCACCATCTAAAGCATTATGTCCATTCTGAACGTTAGGTTCAAACAAATCTCGTTTTCGAGTACCACAAACTGAAAACACACAAAAATATAATTAAAACAAAGATCAAAATTAAGACAATAACTTAAACCCAGAAAAAACTTTTGATTAACAAAACAAAGACTATCAATTGAAAACAAATGCTTCCATAAAGAATGGTAGTTTTACTAATAGAGCACAACTAAAGTTTTTTCATAAACAAGTTTTATCAACAACTTTTCTATTTCATGTAGACTGTAAAATTATAAAATACTGGAAAATAGCATGAATTGTTGGAGCAATTAGAATGAAAATTCAAGTTAGATTCCATGTCTTACATCAAGGTTCTTAACATTAAACTGAACTAGTATTTGTTTCCTGAGTAACTTTGACAAGGGTGTAGTCTAAATCTAATTACAAATTTTATATGCTTGGCCAAACATCTTATCTATTCAACTGTAATAAATCAATCTCTATATCATATAATATACTTTTCAGACTACATTCTACTATCAACTAAAAACAATCCACTTATTGATGAGCTGTTAATTATCACTGATCCACTGTATTCTGTTTCTTCTGAGGTACTGCACTGGTCATTGTTCTACATCTGCAACTTATTGTCTACACTTAAAGTAACCTTTCTCTATAACACTTTTCTGTCTAAGCTTCACTAACTCTACAAAAATGCTTTGTCATAAACTTTTCTTCTCAGAATTATAATATATTTAGGACTTTTATATTTCCTTACATTTTCTACCCCAACCACAAAACTTTCTAGATCAAGTGTCTATGCATGTTTTTGCATTCTATATGGATAGATGAATTGGGTTTAACATGGTGGTTCTTAAATGGCATGCTGTAACACTAGTATGTAACAAGAAGTAGTTAGGTACTCCACAGACTTTTAAAAATATAATTCAAAGTTGAAAAATCTTATTGTTGTATGAATATATTAAAAAACGAAAAATTCAGATTTTGCATATTTATCATGTATGAACATAGGCATAATCACACTAAATACCAAACAGTATTAGATTAATTTACTACACAAAGTGATAGAAGATGGGTAGGAGCTAGAAAATCTTTCTCACTCTCTCCCCACCCCCATGAAAAGTAAATTAACCTTATGTACATACAAAAGGTGTTCATTAAAGATTTCCCCTGACCCACTTCTGGTTATTGCAGGAAATGGAACTTGTAGAGGTATAATCATACATGTCTCTACATGTCACATTGTAAATTGCAACTTTCCACTAGTATTTGTTCGTCTTTTACGGCTGCTGAAGTGGATCAAGGTGTTACAATGGAGGCAGTTGAATGCAGATCAGTTGTGTGGTTCTTATACTTGAAAGGTTGTACACCAAAAGAGACCTTCAATGAGATGAAAGAAGTTTATGGTGACGATGCACCATCATATGATGTAGTCAAGCACTAGCATTGCCAGTTCAAATGTGACCAGACATTGGTGAAAACTGTTCCTATTCCTGGATGACCACATTCTGTTATTGATGACAACACCATCTATAAAGTGGAAGCTGCAATTTTGGAGGATCACTACCTAACTATTTCGTAACTAGCCCAAGAAGGGAAGATAAGTGTAGGGGCTGTGGAAAAAAAATCATTCACGACCATTTGCACATGCAGAAGTTGTCTACACAATAGATTCTCCGGATGCTCACACCTTTTCAGAAGCAGGAATGAGTCAATTGCTCCCAGGCTCCTTTGGCAAGAAAAACAATATCCCAGTTCATAATGTGCATGTTACCCAGATGAAAGCACACTTCTGCAGCTATTAAATCCTTCCTCATCCCCCTTACACTCCCGGCCTTGCACTATTTTTTACTTCCACCTCTTTCCAACCATAAAGTCTTTTTTGAAGGAGAAGCACTTTTCAGATGATGAACTTATTTCCGAGGTAAAGTCTTGGCTCCAGACTCAACCTACTGACTTCTACAAACAAGTTCTTCACAGCTGCATAAAACAATGAGAGAAGTGTGTCACCATTGCTCGTGGCTATGTAGAGAAGGACTAATAATTATACCAATTTTTGTTTACTCCAGTCCTGGGGGAGTGGGTCAGGGGAAATCTTTAATGAACACCTCTTGTAATATCTCACCAACATTTCACATTGTTTCCTCACAAAAATGATTTCTGCCTCTCCCAATTTGACTGCTTTCTATTCTCTTGCTTTCAATGAATTTTAACTCTGCACTGTCTTAGACACACTTTTTTGCCTTTTTACTTTCATATACCCTCTATAATAAACATATACTCTCTAGACCAGTGATTCCCAATGTGGGATATAGACTCCACTGGTGGGGCCTGGGAAAATTGTGGTGGAGTGTGGGATCATGGTTTTTTTTTCTTTTTGTGGGGCATGGTATTGTGAAAATCGTTTTTTTCGCAACAAACTTACTACGCCTAAACATTTCTTTCCCAAACACTGGTGGGACATACATTTTTCTGGAAAGTTACAGTGGGGCCTGAGGGAAGATAGGTTGGGAAACACTACTCTAAACAAAACTATTGTTGTATCATTTACTTCATGATACAATAGAAATGGCATCTTACAATCTCTTCATCCTTTCCTTCTTTTCCTCTTTTTCTTTGCCTTATTTTATTTCTATTTTTTGTTTTGGTGTCTCTCTACTGGTTTCTTCTTTCTCTGTCCCTCATCCATTTATTGTTTTTGTCTTTCTGCTCTCATTGTGTTTTAACTTCTTTTTACTTACATAATAATAAATTGTTCAACCGTCAGATTTATATTAATATTTGAAGGTTAGAATCTTTTTCTTTGTTTTCTTTTGTTTGTTTCAGTCATCAGACTGTGGCAATGTTGGGGCATTGCCCTGAAGAACTTTAGTCAAACTAATCATCCCCAGTACATAGTTATTTAAGCATGGTTCTCCTATCAGTCTCTGATGCCAATCCACTAAGTTATGGGTACATAAGGACACCAGCACTAGTTGTCAAGTAGTGGTGGGTGACAAATACAGACACCCCCCGCCACACACAAACACCCACACACACAGAGTCCGATGGTAAATTGTCACCATTTTATATTATTAGTTTTATGCATGCACATTGTTTGTTCTTGATTTTGTTGACTACACAATATAGTAGGATCAGCTGGACACCGTCTGTGAGAAAAACAGTACCATGATGCAATTCACTCTGCCAGAAATCTGGAAATGACATGCTGTACTGCTTGGCATTCACACCAGAAGCTCCAATATGAACATTTCAGAGTGTTTAGGTGTCAATCTGAGTGTTTGCTGTGTCCCCAAAACATGTACCAACAGTGATAAAAATCAAACATCCAGTCAACATCACAACCTCAGACTCAACATGAAGGCCTATATCAAATGGCTGGAGGAAGTAGTGTTGCCTTAGGTCAAGAGGGTGGCTGCAGGAAGACCCTACGGCTGGCAACAGGACTCTGCACCATGCTACACAAGCTGGAGAACCTAGTCATGGCTGTCAGGCAATTTCTTCAACATCCTCATCCACCCCACCCCAGATGTTAATCTGGCCACCTAACTCCTCAGACTGGAACCCCTTGATTATTATGTGTGGGTACAGTTGAGCAAGAGACCAACAAATTTCCTTGTAAAACCAAAGATGAACTGAAGGCAAGGATTATGGCAGTATTCCCCAATATAAACAAGGAGACTATCCAGAAGAGTTGCAGGAGATTCCAAAGTTGTCTGGAGGCTGAGGTTGAAGCCAATGGCGATTTTATTGAATAAATTTACTCTTTGGTATTTGAAGATATGTTTATGTAACTTTGGTAAATATATCTGTTAAAATGAGATGTCAGTGTTATTTTCATTTTTTGTGTAATTTAGATGCCATTTTATTCACAGCATCCTGTATATCGTCGTCGTCGTCGTCGTCTTCGTCTTCGTCGTCATCGTCTTCGTCGTCATCGTCGTCATCATCATCATCATCCTTTAATGTCCATTTTCCATGCTGGCATGGATTGGAAGGTTTGATCAGAGCTGGCAAGCAGGGGAGTTGCACTAGGTTTTGATCTGATTTGGCTTGGTTTTTATGGCTAGATGCTCTTCCTAACACCAAAGACTTTACAGTCAGTGATGGGTGTTTTTAACATGGAACTGGCACAAGCACTTTTATGTGGTGCAAGTGATTTTTAGGTGACCCTGGTACAGGACTCTTGCAAGCTAATCCTCAGCATCAGGGGAAGAGGCGCCAACACTTTTGCTGTGGAGGATAGGTCATCTTGAATACAGTAAGACTCCAGGTATCTCAGTCCTTTGTCATCTCATCTGAAGGGTTCAGTGTCCTGAGGTCATCCTTCAGTGGTTCATACCATGTCTTCCTTAGTCTCCCTGTTCCATAAGTTCCATCCACTTCGAGAGCTTGGCACTTCTTTATGGAGATGTTTGCATCCATCTGCACCACATGACTAAACTACGCAGTCTTCCCTTTTGCATACTGCATCTAATTTCTCGTATGTCTAACTTCTCTCCAATGCACTATCACTCTGTCACACATGTATACTTACATAACACATCCAACCGATCATACTAGCGTCATTCCTCTCTAGCCTTTGCACGTCTTCTGCATTCAAGGCCACTGTCTCACTACCATGTAGATTTGCTGTTCTCATATACTTGCATCATAAAATCTTCCTTTCAATTGTTAAGAAAATCCTTTCGTTGCCAACAGAGGTAAAAGGTCCCTGAATTTTATCCATCCTATTCTTATTCTGGATATTACACTCTTTGTACATCTTCTTCCACTACTAATTTGGTCTCATAAGTAACAGAAATTATTCACTATCTCTAAAGAGCCTATGGAGCATTTGAGAAAATCAATTTCCTGAGTATCTGTAGTTTTTATGGCTCCTCTGTATCTTCCACGTATGCACACTACTATCTCTGGAAGTCACTGATATATATATATATATATATATATATATATATATCGCTCCTTTTAAAATTACGATTTAAGCGTTGATGTCTCAGCCCAAGAATTCCAGCATGATGTGCTGCTTGACTGGTCCCCCTCTCTCTCTCTTTATATATATATCTTTCTCTCGCCATGCCTCCGTCTATCTCTCTCTCTCTCTCTATCGTAGTTTCCTTAAGGTTTCAGGTTCCGGGTATATAAATAAGAAATCCCTTCTAAATTATCTCAATCTCTTCTCCGCTGACATACTACGACGAAGTCTCCAAGATTATGCTGCAGATAAGATAGAGATTTTTTTTTATTTACGGCCTCAACATTTTTCTCATACCTTTTTGTGCTTTAGTCTGTCCTCTATTATTTATCTTGTTTCTCTCCATGAAATTCAATTGAATTCAGTTTTTGTCTTAAATTCATACTTATTCATTTTCTAAGCTTAGCCATCTTTCCTTGTACAAAGGCTTCCTAAATTCATGCTACTTATCTATTCTATTTACCTAGGTTTCATTGCTCTTTTAAAAATTACGATTTATGCATTGTTGTCTCTCAAATATTTAGAATCTACGATTAAGAGGCCTATCTCCTGGCTGGTGGTACACCCGCCCTCCCACCCCCTCCACCGGAGGTTCATTCCTCTGTCATCCTGTCATCCTCAGCTGTCTCCCGGAACCCATCTAGTGGCCTCGGCCATCCCCTCCCCTACCTTTGGGTAGCGCATAAAGTTTGAGCAATGTTTGCAGGTTGTAGGTACTGTTTTGCTTATGAATTCTTCCAATTGCAAGCTTTCTTTTCAGGTACACGACACTGCTTCCCCCCTTTCCAGGCTACAGGCCCACACCCCCAACACCCATACTGTTAGGATTGGCACTCTCAACGTCGGCACGCTGAAAGGTAGATCTGGTGAAATTGTTGAGATGCTTGAACGGAGACGCGTAGATATGTGCTGCATCCAGGAAGTAAGATGGAGAGGAGGTTCTGCGAGGTTCCTCACAGGCAAAGAACACAGGTACAAGATTTTCTGGGCAGGGAACACTGATGGGGTCGGGGGCGTAGGAATACTTCTAGCAGAGAAATGGGTGGATAAGGTAATCGAGGTAGTTAGAGTAAGTGACAGAGTACTTAAGATTAGACTAGTGCTTCATCATAGATTAGCTACTGTCATATCAGCCTATGCACCTCAACCGGGGCTACCAGATGGTCTGAAAGACTAATTCTATGACACCCTCTTGCAAACTACCTCGTCGACGAGTGACAGGGACCTTCTCTTTGTGGCTGGAGACTTCAATGGTTATGTCGGACGTCGTGCTGGAGGCTTCCATGGCATACATGGAGGCTATGGCTTCGGTTCCCGCAATGAGGAGGGAACCAGACTGCTGGAGTTCTGTGATGCAACCGATCTTATGGCATGCAATACCAACTTCTGGAAACCTGCCAGTCACCTACCGCTCCGGCAGACACTCTAGCCAAATCGACTACATCCTCGCCAGAAATAGGGAAAGAGGGCGGCTTATAAATGCCAAAACCTACCCTGGCGAAGAATGTACCCCACAACATAGATTAGTAGTTAGCGACTTTGGGATCAAGGCAATATGGGTGCCCAGAATTAGACCGGCTTGGAGGAAAAGGGTGTGGAAGCTTCAAGTCCCTGCAAATGGACAGAGACTTAGAGACAAGTTACTTGAAGCATTTGACGAAATAGAAGGGGATATAGCATCATACAACGTGGAAGACAATTGGAGATTTCTGCGGGACAACCTGTTGAAAGCCACCGACCAGATCTGTGGCTGGTGTAAGGTCCCCTCTCGACCCAGAGTAACGTGGTGGTGGAACAAGGAGGTAGACAGGGCTATTAGACAAAAGAAACAGGCTTGGAAGGACTGGAAGAACGGTGGCAGCAGGGAATTGTACCAATGTGCCAGAAGGGAGGCTAGGTGACAGGTTTATTTAGCCAGAGGGGAAGCAGATAAGAAAAGATTTGCCAATGTTCTGCGCTGTGAGGACCAAAGACTCGAGGTATTTCGTGTTGCAAGACAGTGTAGGAGAGAGAATAGTGATGTTGTAGGAGAGAAATGGGTTCGCATGGACGATGGTACGCTTGCACTAAATGAGGCTGCAAAGAAAGAGGTCTGGAGATGCCACTACGATAGATTGCTTAATAAAGAGAATGAATGGGAGGAAGAGAGCCTGCCGTATGTCGACCCAATAGAGGGACCAGCTATCCGAGTTGATAGTACCAGGGTAGATAAAGCAATTAAGATTATGAAGACAGGGAAAGCCCCCGGCCCATCAGGAATCACTGCAGAGATGCTCAAAATATCTGGCAGTGTTGGTTACAGCCTAATTACCCGTATTACGAACCAGGTGTTACACGAAGGAGTCATACCCAATGACTGGTGTAGCAGCATCATAGTCAACTGCTACAAAGGTAAAGGTGACGCTTTAGATACAAATAATTACAGAGGCATCAAGCTGTTAGATCAGGTTATGAAAGTTACAGAGAGGGTCATAGCCCAACTAATTAGGGAGCGAATCAATTTAGATGAGATGCAGTTTGGGTTCGTGCCAGGTAAAAGCACTACTGATGCCATATTTTTAGTAAGACAGCTGCAGGAGAAATACCTAGCCAAGGATAAACCTCTGTACCTGGCTTTCGTTGACATGGAGAAAGCCTTTGACAGGGTCCCCCGATCCCTTATCTGATGGTTAATGAGGAAACTTGGGATAGAAGAATGGTTAGTGAGAGCTGTGCGAGCCATGTACAGAGATGCTGCCAGTAAGGTGAGGGTTGGAAATGAGTACAGCAATGAATTCCGGGTAGAGGTAGGGGTCCACCAAGGTTCCGTCCTCAGCCCCCTCCTATTTATCAGTCCTCCAAGCAATCACAGAGGAGTTCAAGACAGGTTGCCCCTGGGAGCTCCTCTATGCTGATGACCTTGCTCTAATTGCGGAGTCACTATCAGAACTAGAGGAGAAGTTTCAGGTGTGGAAGCAAGGTCTAGAATTGAAGGGCCTTAGAGTCAACCTAGCTAAAACCAAAATCCAAATAAGTAGGAAGGTAGATAAAACACAAACCCCTTCAGGTAGATGGCCCTGCTCAGTATGTAGAAAAGGAGTAGGTAGTAACTCTATAAGATGTACCCGGTGCAAGCTATGGACACATAAGAGGTGCAGCAACATCAAAGGCAGGTTAACTAGGAAGTTAGTTTTTGTATGTGGCAGATGTTCAGGTGCAATAAAGACTGTAAACAAACAGGAAACAACTTCTATCTCATTCCAGGGTGAAAAACTAGAGGTAATCGATAGCTTCCGCTATCTGGGCGACCAAGTTAGTAGTGGTGGTGGGTGCGTTGAAAGTGTAGCTGCTAGAATAAGAATAGTCTGGGCAAAGTTTAGAGAGCTCTTACCTCTGCTGGCGACAAAGGGATTCTCACTCAGAGTAAAAGGCAGACTGTATGACGCATGTGTACGAACAGCCATGCTACATGGCAGTGAAACATGGGCTGTAACTGCTGAGGACATGCGTAATCTCGCAAGGAATGAAGCCAGTATGCTCCGTTGGATGTGTAATGTCAATGTGAATACCCGTCAGAGTGTAAGTATCTTGAGAGAAAAGCTGAACATTAGAAGCATCAGTTGTGGTGTGCAAGAGAGACGATTGCGCTGGTATGGACATGTGGTGAGAATGGATGAGGATAGCTGCGTGAAAAAGTGCCACACCCTAACAGTTGAGGGAACCCGTGGAAGAGGTAGGCCCAGGAAGACCTGAGATGAGGTGGTGAGGCAAGACCTTCGTACATTGGGCCTCACCGAGGCGATGACTACTGACCGAAACCTTTGGAAATGTGCTGTGTGTGAGAAGACCCGGCAAGCCAAGTAAGATCGTTGCCAGTGCCCCTGGACTGGCTCTTGTGCGGGTGGTACATAAGATGCACCATTTTGAGCGTGGCCGTTGCCAGTAACGCCTGACTGGCCTTCGTAGGATTTTCGAGCGAGATCGTTGCCAGTGCCCCTGGACTGGCTTGAGCGGGTGGCACATAAAAGACACCATTTCGAGCGTGGCCGTTGCCAGTATCGCCTGACTGGCCTTCGTGCAGGTGACATGTAAAAGTACCTACTACACTCTCTGAGTGGTTGGCGTTAGGAAGGGCATCCAGCTGTAGAAACTCTGCTAAATTTAGATTGGATCCTGGTGTTGCCATCCGGTTTCACCAGTCAAATCGTCCAACCCATGCTAGCATGGAAAGCGGACGTTAAACGATGATGATGATGATGATGATGATGATGATGATGATATATATATATATATATATATATATATATATATATATATATATATAACAGGTTTCTTCCAGTTCTGTCTATCAAATTCACTCATAAAGCTTTGGTCGGCCCAAGGCTATAATATAAGACACTTGTTCATGGTGCCATGCAGTAGGAATGAACCTGGAACCATGTGGTTGATAAACAAAGTACCAATCAAATACTGGAGCCAATATAAGTGGCTGTTCTCTTTCCTCCAAATTCCTTGCCTTTTGTCTATGTAAGAAATTATTATTAATTATTGATTACTTTTTTATGTTTGTACACACTGTGTTACACAAACACACACGCACACACACTTTTATCGAAAATTTTTCTTATTTAAGTCGTTTTCTTCTGGTTTGATTGCAGCCATGCTTGTATATATGTATGTATTTATGAAAGCATGTGAAACGTACACTTGCTTCATCACAATCTTCTGGTTACTGCCTTCATGACTGAATACATGATTACCATTGAAATTCATCAGAAAACCTACTATTGTTGATAAATAATAACTAGGGCTGCTTTACTTTTACAATTATATTTTTGATTGGATAAATGGATAAATTTCTAAATAAGAAATATATATTTGATTAATGTGGATCCTATAATAAGCATGCTTTAATTGTAACTAATTTCTATACCCATCATATAAACATTCAACCAAATGATAGTAATTTAAAGTTTTGTTCTTCTACAAAGCAGGAAAAAATTTTTGAAATGACTTAAATTGCATCTTGTGAAATATCTAAAATATAAGCACTTGAAGTCTCATGCTTTAGCAAAATCCCCTATTTTTGCTTGCATGTTGGAAGATTGTTTAGGACAATGCTTGGAAATCACAAAACAAGAAATTAATAAAATCCTCTCTTGAATAATGTAATTTGCAGTTGTATTTTGTAATTGTCATCAAGGAAAATATATGCTGTGATAAGCCTAAGCATTCAAATTTTGTTTTGTGAGTTGTTTAGTCAACAGAAACTACCAACAAAGCACAGTTATTGGTTTTAATAAAAAAAAATTAAAAAATTAAATAGTAAAATGATTAAAGTTTTAGCACTACAAAATGTAAAGAAATTTTTGATAATTTAAATAAATAACTACATTGGAAAATAGGAATTATCACTGGCAATAGGTGAGTAGTGATGGAGCTCTCTACATGGTAGGCTATAATGAAAGGGCTTTTAGCATTTTATAGAAGTAAAACACAGATTACAGAAATGTACTTGCATAGCAAGCATTTTGATCTGAGTTCATGTGCTAAGACTAAAAGGATTGCAGTGTGGAAGACATACGTTAACCATTCAGAAATGCACAAAGACTGTCAACTTCATTTAAATATGTAAACTATGATTAAGTGAAGCTGACAGTCACTCTGTGTTTCCAAAATTCAAATGTTATTACAATTTATTAACTCATAGGTTGGACTTTAACTATCTTGATTTTGCTAAAGCCTTCAATTCTGTGCCACACAAACAACTCATGGCAAAACTCTTTGCAATGGGTATGTAAGATGATTTTTATAACTGGTTGAAGTCCTTCATTATCAGCTGAAAAGAAGCAGTCACAGTTCTTAGGCATCATTCTTTATCCTATGAGATGACATCTGGAGTACCACAAGGATCTATTCTTGGACCCCTGTATTTTTAGTTGCATATATTAATGTCTTAGATGCCAACTTGAAGAATATTATAGTGTTGAAATAAGCAGATGACAAACTGTACCTTGAGATAAAAAAAGAACAGATCCTGTATGCTAGAGATCTTTCCAGCAATCAGATCTGGACACAATGTAGCAATGGATTACTGATTGGCAACTCAAGCTGGCTGTAGACAAGTGAACCTCCATGTATTTTGTGAGGGAAAAACCCAAGCTTTACATTCTCCCTCAACAACACCAATCCTAAGAAGTCTGCTAGTGAATGTGACTTGGACATCATTGTCAACAATGATTTGCATTGGACAAACCACATCTCTAAAATTGTCAAGAAAGCTACGTGTCTTAGCAGCACTCAGTAAGACCTTTGTCAGACACTCTTCAGCTATCTATTTAAAGCTGTATATGGCTCTGAAATGTTCACATGTAGAGTTTGCATCACCAGCCTGGAACCTCCATCTTGCTCAGCATATCAAAATCCTGCAGCTAGATGAATACCTGCTGCCAGGTATCTATAATATTCTGAACATTTTGCTCCCTTGGGCATGGACACATAAAAGTTCCAACATCTGGTAACTTGGTAGACACTCACAAGATTATCTATCATGTTTGAATTAACAACCTTTGACACATTTTTGCCTACCATATGTCTAATACTTGTGGACATACTTACAAAAATAAAAAAAAACAACACAACACTCATGACTTTTATAAACATTTTTTCATGTTCAAAATTGCTGGCTTGCTAGCTCCTGTCAAACTGTCCAACTCATGCCAGCATGGAAAATGGATGTCAAATTATGATGATGATAATGATGCTGCTGCTGCTGATGATGATGATGATGATGATGATGATGATGGTGATGATGATGATGATGGTGATGATGATGATGATGATGATGATGGTGATGATTCATAAGATTTTGGTCAGCTTGGAGCTATTGTAGAAGACACCTGCCCAAAGTACCATGCTGTGGGGTGTATTAAATATGTTACTTACCTTCTTTACTGCATTCCAATACCATGTATTTGCACTTCCTACAGAGAAGAGTAAAAGTTTTATTATTATATTTCTTAATGTTAAAATCACATCTTTATACTGTTACCAAATCATGTTATAAGAGAGTAGCAGCTAGATAAGTTATAGAAATGCATTGTGTCTATAGTCAAGGCATTGTTTTGTAAATGATATAGACCATCTAAGTTAAAGCAGTTAATACATAGAAGAACTGTTCAGCATTGTAATCAGTGGGTGTGTTGTAAAACTGATGAGCATCACATCAGCCTGAAAGTATTTATTTGGATTTTGCCTGTGGTAGCAGTGTTAATAACTTGACACTGCTTTCAATTCTATCACAATCACTTCAAAATAAACATGAATGAAAATATCAATTGGCTCACTTCATCTAATTTCAAATAGGAGTTGTGCAGACAAATAAGATAATGGACTATCTTCTCATAGATTGTAAGTTCAAATCTGCTGAAGTGAGAATAGATCAAATTAGGAATAGATAATTGGAAAAGCTGTCTCTGATAAACAAACTTTCTATCTAGGGTGAATTTTTCATCTGTTTTACACCATGAAGCTGAGAGATAAATACTCACTCACAGAATACATTTGTTTTGGAGGAGATATTTTGCATTATGTGTAAGCACAACTAACTATTGCAAGTAGCAGAGGCAATATATAATTAACGAGTGCTTTCATTAACCAGTGGAAAAGAGTTTGAATCCATCTAAACAACTCATCCATGATAAAAGCATCTATCATGTTTTCATCTCTGGATTAACCGATTCTTTCACTTCCTTCCAAATATGGGGAATCATTATTTGATGAGGTAAAGAGATCAATGATTTGGAAAAATTTATTGGACAATGGCAAAATACTTTGTGATAATCACTAATGTCCTTCTTCAATCTGCATTAAAATCTTGGTTCACTCATCTGGGATCAACAAAAGTAATCACTGGAATCAGTAGAGTCAAATTTAATCCATCACCAAAACATAAATACTCCATTGAGTAAAGCATAAACTTTCAGTGAGCCAAGGTAATATACTAGGGCTCCATTTCTAGTTGTTGCTATTCCATTTTTCCATTTGGTTACTGTAACAGGAAACAATGCAGCATGGCATATAACATACTATAACATGGCATAAATGTTGAATAACAGAAATAAATATTTACTCAAAGGAATTTGCTTTGAATCCTGGTATCAGTCCCATTTTGCTGCCTGTGGGGTTTTGTGTGAATTGTACACCATATCCGTCAATTGAATTACCAAATGTTCCATTACTATGAAAAAATAAAAAGGAATGTAGAAAAATCAATAGAGACATAAATAGAGAAAGAAAGAGTCACAGATAGAAAAAGAATATAGATCAATTGATACAGAAAGATAAAGAGATAAAAGAAACAAAGAGGGCAACACAGACAGATTGAAGCAAAAATATAAAAAGTTAACATATTGGAAGGATATAAGATATATTTAGATACTCAATTTCGATATTGTATACTTTGGCAAGTGAAATGACTTAGTTTATACATTCAGGAAAATTATGCTAATTCTGCACCACAAAACCATAGCGGTATATTCTCTAAGTTGATATTCACTACAAACATTTTGTTTTATTTCTGGACAAGAAATTTTATTCTATCCTCCTCCTCCTTGCCGCCGCTGCCGCTGCCACGACGAAGACGACGACGACCACCACCACCATGTTGAGCCTAAAACTATATGGCATGGATTGTTTTATTATCAAATGGCATGATAAATGTTCATGTTCTGCATTGTCAACATCATTATTGCTCTCACTGTTGTTATTGTTAATGTCATTATTAATGCTATCAATATCTAACTAAAGTATTCTCTTTTTGTGTCACTAATATTATTTACAATATGTGAAAAAAGTGCAAGTTTTGTTTTTAGTCATTATTGCAGAAGAAAAAGGCATTGGCAATTTGATATCAATGTTAGTTATTCAGTGTGTGGTCTATTTCTTCCAGATATGAGGAGTGGTTTTCTTTAAATAACATTCTTGTATTCTATGATAATAGGTTTAATTATATCTCTTGTTGCAATAAATATTATTCAAAGACAAACTCGGGGAATGGTATAGTTGTTGTTATTGTTGCTTTGCTCACTTCAAATTTGATCTAGCACACACTTGATTAATGGTGTCCCATCAATAGACATCTCATATTGTTTTAGATTGTGTTTGTCTAGAGTTAAATTGCTCAATGTGTTCCCTTTTATTTTAAAATGGTAGTTTGTAATTTAAGAGAGATTTGGCTGGCATTTTTTTTTATCTTGACAAGATGCTAGGACTTGAGTATTTATAAATGAGAGACAACATCAAATATATTTTTAGAATACAGCTGTACCATTAATATTAATGTTTAATTCTTTGAAGTACAGTTTTTTTTATTGTTTTAAATAGTGTTTGTCAATGAGAAACTTTATTATAGATCTGACATCTTTCCACATCTATTAACTGGCTTTTGATTTTTAACATAAATCAATAAAACCATATATAAGGAGCTATTCTCATGGAACCAATATAAAAGTATTTATATAATATAGAAGACAGTCTCATAGTCAAAATACGTCAATTGCATGTTGTTCTCTAAGCAAGCAAGATAGCTTCTAAATTTATATACAAAATTATCACAAAGTGAACCTGAACAAGTAAAAACAATGTCAAGACATGAATGTTTCTATGAAGAAGACTAATGACTTAATTATTTATTTTCATATATTGAATTGAGTCAAAAATTTTGTAATATTTTGTTAACTTACTGGCTTTATTTGTCAAGTTACAACAAAAGCAGCCTGCATTCAAAGTAGAGGCTATCATGTTGCATTGTTCTTTGGTCCCATACTGATACCAGTTTATCCTTTGAAGTGAAGAGCTCCTTCACTGAAGCCTCGACCTACCTCTGGTTGATGTGTCATAAGCATGGGAAGTGAGCCATGGATCAAGTAATAATCCATGGTAGACTATATGCTGGGTGTGGCATCAGTTCAATTCCCTCAAGTTCCTGGAGTTTATTCCAGATTGGTAGAACAGTATGAGGTCTTGCTGCAGAAGAGCTCACTTTCTGCTAACCAATTCTAGGTACTTTTGTTGTGCAATGGCATCCATCCACTCCAGCTGTTCAGGATACAGGTTGGCATTGATGGTCTGACCGTCTGGAACGAATTCCACCAGATGCCAAGCATCACTTTGTGTTCAAAACGACTGTGTTCCAAACAGCCATATTTGGTGACAGGTTCTGGAAGCTGGCCCTTGCTTAACTACTGCTTATGCATGGTAGAACTGTGGAAAAATATCCCTTTGGATTATTACTTGTTCTGATCCCAGGTTCACTTCCTGCACTCATAATGCTTCATCAACTAAGTGGAAATGGAATTTTCAGTGAAGGAGTTCTTCATCTTGAAGGACAAGAACTGGTTTCAGGATGGGATCAAAGAACTGGCAAAAAGGTGGTTTCAGACAGTGCAACAGGATAACCTCTACTTTGAATGCTAGACTGATTTTGTTGTAACTTGACAAATAAAGCAAAGAAGTTTCCAAAATATTGCAAAACTTTTGACTCAACACAATATTATTATAGTGCATTATCAATCACATGGCAGTCTTTTTAATTATATAAAATAATATACTGTCACTTTCAAATAAGTGGGCAGCAAAAATACATTATTCAGTTTTCTTACCTTCTTCCAACTGTGGAACACAAATGATTTGCAATTTTTTCACTGTTCAAGTTGTTTTCACAAACATTTTCATATGAACCATTGTGATACACTAGAATTGTGTTGTTTATGTATGTAACTAGAAAAACAAACAGAAAAAATACAATACAAGACAGAAAACAAAATTTAATTTTAATTTAATTCATCTATAACCAATATCAGCTTATGCACATACCATTACGATCACCACCAATGTTTATCACTACTATACTTATATGTGTGCTGGCATGTGTATGTGTGTATGTATGTGTATAAAACTGCAAACATGTGTGTGTATAAATAGGATACAGCCTTTCATCTATGCACACTTTGCTGAACATATCAATGCAAAATTGTTAACAATTTAAATGTTAAGATATTTGTATTTTCTGACTGCACACTTGGTTTATATAGGAATATTGAAATGACCTAAGCAGCAGTGGAAACATAGTAATCAGAGTAAAAGTCCCAAGAGCTATCATTTCTGCTGGTAACAAAGGAACAAGTAAAAGAAGCAACTGATGTTAAGCATAAAGAAGTAAAAAAAATATAAAGTTTCATCATATATATAGATGTGCATCCCTCACTTGTCATAAAACTATTCTAACAAGATGACACTTGAATTCATCTCAACATTTTTGCAGAGTAATATACTGAAGAGAGATGTTCTTTAAGGTACTTCATTATGTGAGTCAAAAATTGAAGGGATGGAAGATGAGGAGATGCATCTACATGTTGAGCAATGCATCTCACTTATTGTACAGCAGGTCACTGAATTAAAGTAAGAGGGCCAGTGAGTATATGACTACACTATTTCTCAGACATGATTAAAATAGGGACTTGATTGGTATTCTGGCAAGGCATGTGAATGATTTTGTGCTCTGAGGAATTGAATTGTCTGAGAAAGGTGTGATTATAGTATTGAAAAAGAAATTTAAAGCAAGAATTTGTGTATTCAAGAATTGAAGATTGAATATATATCAATCTAAGACCACTCCCAATTCTCTTCTCAAGATAATGTTAGCGTCATAATCAGGATATGTTTATGAGGCTGAAGACCATGCCATTCATATATGTAAAGGGTAAAGACCCCTTTGGTCATGAATGGCCATGAGATTACACCTTGAAAATTGTCCTCCAATGTTCAAGTTCAGGCAAGGTTGTTTATAGAAGACCAGCAGTTGCCCACTCATAAAAGTCCTCCCTCTCTACGCCACTGATATTATTCAAGGGAAAGTCAAAAGATGATACATCTGGCACCAGTTATGTTGCAACTCATTTCTACAGCTGAGTGAACTGGAGCAATGTGAAATAAAGTATCTTGCTCAAGAACACAACACACAACATGATCTGAGACCTGAACTCACTACTTAATGATTGTGAGCCTGATCCTCTAACCACTGTGCCACACACACAGACACACACATGCAGTTTACACATACACATACATACACACAGACACACATACTCTCTCTTACACACACCATCATCATCATTTAACGTCCACCTTCCATGCTAACATGGGTCGAATGGTTTCATGAGCTGGCCAGGCAGAAACCTGCACCAGACTTCTGTGACTGTTTTGTTAAGATTTTTACAGCTGGATGCCCTTCCTATCACTAATCACTCAGCAGAGTGGACTTAGTGCTTTTTATGTGGCACGAGCACAGGTGAGGTGAGTAGTGTATTTTATGTGGCACAAGCATACATATATACTTTACAAATATGCAGACATACACATATATACTTATATTTATATAGAGAGAGTAATTTTTTCTACGTACAGCAATAGAATTCATCAGAACCATCGTCACAGTCTTCTTTACCATCACAGCGAAGTCCTTGTTTGATGCATTTCAGATTTTTGCATTGCCAATGTCCAATTGCACATGAAGCTGAAAGTAGAAAATTGGGAAAAAGAAATCATCCATGGAATCTTTTGTAATCTCAAAAGCTATCTACTTTGCTGCATTATTCACTTTTTCAGGTGTTTTCTAGCAGGTTCTGTAACTATACAGAAGCTTTCTCATTTGCTCCACTGTAGATATACTAAATATCCCTGTCATGTACTAAGGAAGAAATAATTCACTATACTTGCCAACTAAATTTGGAGCCTGCTATGTGAGAAATGCTTTTTGCCTTTTTTTAAATCAATCCAGTTAAAACCTTAACTGATTCATTTTCTTGTTGAAGCCATTCTGTTTCTATTGATTCACTCCTCACTTGAAGCTATGTTCTCCATTTAGTGATTAGTAAAATGGCTGAATTACTTTTTAATAAAAGCTTTTTATGTCTCCCATATAATAGTTAATAATCTGGCTGATTTACTTCCATGTTGAAGCTATTTTGTTTCCTATGAAACAGCTGGAAACCCAAATGCTTCAAAGCCCAAATTAAAATGTTTTGTTTTTTTATGTACCTGATAGAAACTGAGAGATTTAAATTCTCAGCTTTGTTAATTTGGTTTTCATGTAAGCATTGACAACCAAGCTCATTCAGATACCAGTTACTGTTAATAGTTGGCAAACCAGTTGTTTCAATTTTTATTTGAAGCCTTTTTATTCTCAAGATGTTGTTGACATCCTAGTTATTTCTATTTCAATTTCAAAGTATTTTCTTTCGCATTCAGTTATTGTTAGCAATCTAGCTGCTTCCACTTCCATTTGAAGTTTTTTTAAGCACCATGCAGGACTTGTAAACTTAAATATTTCAGTGTGCCGCAGGATTCTGTTCTGTTAAATCATTTTTGATTCTGGTTGACATAAGTCGTATTATACTTTGTTAAAAGTTCTCTCGCATGGGTGAACCATGTTTTGTTGAATTTGTTTAAGACTGTTGCTGTTTTTGCCTGCGGGCCTGTTAAATTTTGTGCTTGTCTTCTCCATTTTGGGGCGAAGTGATTGAAAAAAGAAAAAGAAAAATGGGGTGTAAACTATTTCCAGCACATGCTGGGAGTTATGCTTCAGTAGCTGGGAAAGGTACAACCACAGACTTGCTAGAAGTGCGATAAATTAAAATTGAACAGAAGCTGGAGGAATACTACAGGTTGATTCAGAAGAAGGGATCCAGTTTAAAGCTGACCCCTCCAGAAGAAGTGACAACCAGTACAAAGAAAAGAACAGTGGTTTATAAAACTCTATCTACAACCACCAAGAAAATTGAGATAGCTGCAGAAGAAGCGATTGAAGAATGTCTGAAGGAAATAAAGAGCCTGACAACATTCTACACAAGAAGCAGAAATTATGGTACAGTGAAGGTAAGATTTGCCAATGAACAAGAGGCAATAAATCACTCCGCTGTGATGCTGAAGACAGAAAAATGGGCACTCCTGCCTACCTACTGTAGCAAAAGAGTCACTAGAGTGAGAATAGGCAGAGTACTGCCAGAAATCAAAGAAGCGTGGCTGGTGGCAGCTGTAATGCACAAAACCGAGGAGGATGCCAAAAGTCTAAAGATGACAAGGACAAAGAAGGTAAATTGAAGGGGATACGGCACAGAAATGGTCATCCAGGTCAGACAACAAGATTTAAATGAAATTGCCAAAGAGGTGATTCTACCGGAGGACATAAGGTTGAGAGTGATGGTAGAAGGAAGACCACCAACTTGCTATCAATGTGGGGAAAAAGGACACATTAGAATAAAGTGCCCCCAGACAGGAAGTAAAAACGAAGAAAGCCAACAGGAGAAGAGTGCTGAAGTGGTGGGCGTAGCAAATGATAAATGCACGGAAGAAGTGGAAGAATCATTTACAGAGGTGACCAAAGGAAAAATAAAAGAACTAGTGAACTCACCTCTGAAGAGTCCAATAAAGAAAAAGAAAGATAGTGAAACAAACTATACACGATTTTTACTACATGAACCTCCACCAGCATCACCAACGAAGGAAAAAAAAGGAAACCATCAGAGACAACCCAAGTTTACCACAGAAACGAACAGTTAAAAGACCTGGGAAAAACAAATTGCATATGGTAACATATACAAAAAGCACAGCTATAGAAGGGAAAATCACCAAATTTAAATCGGTGAAAAGAGTAAAATTACCAATGGAACATTACCCAGAAAATACAAAAGCCATATCAATAGACCAAGAGAGATATGAACAATTAAAGAAATGGTTTAGAGACAAAATAGACCCAATGGGAGTGAAGGTAGAGTTTGATGACCTACTGCCTGTTGTAGATTACAAAGACTTGTTGCCATATATAAAATGGTAAAGTGTAAGTAAGCTTTTAAAATTCTGTTAAATAAGACTACACATATGATACTAAAAACGAAACAATGCTATAAAAACTTTTATCAAAAACACTTAAATGGTGCTGCTTGAGAGTGGGGTTCAAGCAACCATTACATCCTCATTCAATTATTATCCATCTCTCATTCATTCGTTTTATGTTTTTTGTCCCCACTGTGGTGTTCTGTCTGTCCTTGTACCATTCCCCTCCGTGTTACGGCCTGTGTGCCAAATAAAAACAGTTGGCAAGGTATGCCATTTGGGTCAGTCATGCAGACGACGAAGTACGTCGTTATAATGTGGGACATATCATTGTTGAGCAAGACATAACAGTGGCAACAAGGTTTTGAACACATGCAGGATATAACATGTAACAATGAGAAGTTGAAAACATGCAGGATACAACAATGGCCACAGAATACAACAAGGAAAACTTTGGTGACAAGAATTCAAAAACAGGTAGGATACAACAATGACCACAGGATACAAGCAAAAATTCAGTGACGAAAATAATTCTATGAAATAATAGCGATAATAGAATATGATGGAAAAAAATTCTGCTGAAGAAGGATTTTGGGAGTACTACCTAGGATACAGAGAAAAAAATAATACAAGTCTGTTGAAGGATTTCAGTCAGGTCACTCACGTGTTCATAGCACTACTCGTAAGAATGTAAAGCCAGTACTACCTGTGGCATACATTCAAATAGCATGGTTCGAATGTGTAATACATAGAGTTGAAAACAAAATAATAATTGCTGATATGTACATATCAGAGAACTTTATGTAATAACTTATTTATCTGTGAACTAGAAGCAATAGAATATGACGGGAAAAAAGCTGTTGAAGAAGGATTTCTGGAGTACTACCTGGGACACAGAAAAATATAATACAAGTCCATTGAAGAATTTCAGTCAGGTCGCTCATGTGTTTGTAGAGCTACTGGTAAGAATGTAGAGTTGGTACTACCTGGGGCATTTTGGAGAAAAAAGATTTTGTTGTTCAGTGTAATATATAGAGTTGAAAAAAAAAAAAATTATCAATGGAGAACTCTACGAAATAATAAATTTTTCTGTGATAAGAAAATGAAAAAAAAATTTTTTTTTGTCCTGTATAGAAAATGAAAATGAAAGAAAAAAAAAAGGAAATAATGATAATTCTATGTGTAGAAAAGATGTAAAAATAATAATTCTGTGTGTACTAAAAAATGGAGAATGAAAAAATAAAATAACAATAGTAATAATGCTGTATGTAGAAAAAAAAGATCTCAAAAGGGGAGGTGTTGCGAAGGACACCCCTAAATAAATAGTGGACAGCTGTGAGGAGTGGAGTCAGTCAGCGAGGTGTACTGTTCGGGCCAGTCATGCAGACAATGAAGTACATTGTTATAATACAGGACATATCAGTGTCGAGCAAGACGTAACAGTAAACTAGCTGCTTTTCTTCTCAGTTGAAATTATTTTTTGTCCTCTATAATAGTTGGCAACAGATCTGTTTCAGATCCTAGTTGAATTAATTGTTTCAAGTTATTGTTAAAATAATATTGTTTCTTATGTACAAGAGTGGCTGTGTGGTAAGAAGTTTGCTTGTCAACCACATGGTTCTGGATTCAGTCTCACTGCATGGTACCCTGGACAAATGTCTACTATTATAGCCCTGGGATGACCAAAGGCTTGTGAATAGACTTGGTAGGCATAAACTGAAAGAAGCCCATTGTATGTATATGTCCTCAACATCACTATCATCATCATTTAACATTCATTTCCCATGCTGGCATGGGTTGGACGGTTTGAGAGGAGCTGTCCAGATTCCAATTGGCTGTTGTGACATGGTTTCTACAGGTGGATGCCTTTCCAACTTCCAACCACTTTACAGAGTGTGCTGGGTGTTTTTTATGTGTCACTGGCATGGGTGCATTTACATAGCAGCATGAGTGCATTTTATGTGGCACTGACATCTGTAAAAGACAAGTCTGTATGTATGGGTGGATGACAACGATTTTACTTAGCTTGATGCATTTTCTCAAGCTGACAACTTAGCTTTTTTTAAATACTAGTTGAAGCTGTGGCTTACTCATGAACAAAGGGTGTACATGTATCATGTACATGTCTCTACATGTCACATTGTAAATTGCAGCTTTCCACTAGTATTCGTTTGTCTTTTGCAGCTGTAATAGAAGCAGTTGAATGCAGATCAGTTTTCAGGTTCTTGTACTTGAAAGGTCGTACTCCAATGAGACTTTCGATGAGATGAAAGAAGTTTATGGTGATGATGCATCATCATGTTACATAGTGAAGCACTGGCATTGCCAGTTCAAATGTGGTTGGACATCGGTAGAAACTGCTCCTTTTCCTGGATGACCCCATTCTGCCATTGATGACAACACCATCCACAATTTTGGAGGTTCGGTACATAACTATTTGGCAACTAGCTCAAAAAGTGAAGATAAGTGTAGGGTCTGTGGAAAAAATCATTCATGACCATTTGCACACGTGAAGTTGTCTACACGATGGATTCCTTGGATGCTCACACCTTTTCTGAAGCAGGAATGAGTCAATTGCTCCCAGGCTCTTTTGAATGTGCCAAGAAAGCAGGGCGCACTATTTCGGAAGACTTATCCCACAGGGTGAAATATGGGTCCATCACTATAATTCTGAGACTAAAGTCCAGTCAAAGCAATGGAAACATGATAACTCACCACCTCCAAAGAAGGCTTGTATCCAACCCTCAGCATGCAAGGTAATGGTCTCAGTCTTTTGGGACCAGCATGATGGTTTTTCTGGCAAAGGCACCACAATTAACAGGGCATATTATGCTTCTCTGCTGTAAAAATTGCGGGACAGCATGAAAGCAGAGATGTGTGAGATGTTGACTAAAGGAGTCCACCTCCTCTAAGACAATGCCCCACTTCACAGTGCACATGTTGCTCAGATGAAAGCACACTCCTGTGGCAATGGAATCCTTCCTCATTCCCCTTACTCTCTCAACCTTTCACCATCTGACTTCCACATCCATGAAGTCTTTTTTGAAGGAGAAGCAATTTTTGGATGATGATGAATTTATTTCCAAGGTAAAGTCTTGTCTCCAGACACAACCTACCGACTTCTACTGACAAGGTCTTCACAGCTGCATAAAGTGAAGGGAGAAATGCTATGTAGAGAAGGACTAATAATTATGCCAAGTTTCATTTATCCCAGTCCTTGGGAAGCGGGTCAGGGGAAATCTTTAAGGAACACTCTTCGTAAATGTAGTAAGTCAGATTTATCAAATCCAAGTTGTAGATAATTTGTTTTCCATGCAATAGTTTTCAATTCAGTTGTCTCAATTTTCTGTTGAAGCTGTTACTCTGGCAACATTTGTAAACAGCTCTTTTGATCACAAGTTTCCTATGCAACA
Source organism: Octopus bimaculoides (assembly GCF_046866305.1). Taxonomy (NCBI): domain Eukaryota; kingdom Metazoa; phylum Mollusca; class Cephalopoda; order Octopoda; family Octopodidae; genus Octopus; species Octopus bimaculoides. The sequence continues at coordinate 21,827,066 of NC_142930.1, read as the reverse complement.
GTTAGCAAGCCAGCTGTTTCAGTTATCAGTTGAAATTATATCTTCTAAAATAGTTGGTATCAGCTTATTAATTTGTTTCATTTTGTTTTAAAATGTTTTTGTTTGTAAATTGGATTACTGATTGAAGTGTCTGTTCTCTACATTTCATGAAATAAACTACTTATGGATTCTTTAATATGCCCAAGTGACCACATCTGGTCTAGACAGTAAATTTACTAAAACAAAATCATCTGATACTCTAATAAAAAGCAAGATATCTATCTTCTTACCACAATTCTTTTCATCGGTGCCATCTTCACAGTCAATTGCTCCATCACACATACTGTCTTTACGAATGCATACATTTGTGGAATTAGTTTCATTGCGACCTGGAGGACATCTAACCTCACCGTCTTCACAAGCTTGAAGATGTAAAAAAGAAAAAAGTGAATATATGAATTGTAAATATTCTATAAATAAGTAAATAGCACATTTAAGCATGTTTAATTTTCATGTAATCTTTTCCTGTTGGAATAATTAGTAAATGAATTACTTGCCTGACAACCAATCAATTTCAATTTTATAATTTAAATAGGTTTGCTTCATCAGAAATGATGCAGCTGTGGTCACATACCCTTTCATTAAGATGTAAGCATAGATCACTAGTTAGGCAGCTGGTAACATAGTATCATCCCAAGCTGTAAGGGCTAAAAAAGGCTTAAAGTGGTAGGTGGTAGGGATTGAAATCAAGAGGCTATGTGGGAAGCAAGACAAATATATTTGCTTGATCCAGTGGATGATGTAACTGATAGATTTAAGCTCCGATACATTTATTGTATCAACCTGTAGTGTAAGAAGTTCAAACAGAATTTTAAAGTTGAGACTAAAATAAAAGTGCATTCCAGAAGATTTGAAACTTTTCTAGGAGAGACATTTATTAATTTCAAAGAAGTACAATACTATAATATTCTATAAATAGGATCCTTTTACTTAAATGCACTTGCAGTACTCCAGCCACTTCGTAAGGTCCCATGGAAGTCCTCCAAATTGAAGCTGTCAAAGACTCTTGTCACAGCTGCTTTCCTCTTCTTCAGCTTCAGGGACAACCAAATTATAGGGAGCAAGGTCTGGTCTGTAGGGAGGGTGAGGGACAGTTTTGATGCCCATCTCTGTCAAATAGCTGATTACTGTGATGGAATTGTGGACTGGTATATTGTCTTGGTGCAGGTACTTTGACCTTCTGTGATGAGATTTCTTCTTTAACTCACTCAAAAACCTTCACAAAGTATGCTTTGTTGACTGTCTGGCCAGAGAAAACCCAGTGGATGTAAATGATACCCTTGCTGTCGAAAAGGGGATAATCATGAGCTTACTGGTGGACTTGCTTTGCCTGGCTTCTTGTGCCAGTGAAAAACAGATGTTCAGCTCATACAACTTAATCTATAAGCAGCCTGGTGCATTTCATATGTTTCTGTAACATTTTTGTCCAGTTTAGCACAAAAATTTATTGCATAGCAAGCTTCTAAACTGTTTCCTTGTCCTGACTGCATTCTGCAAACTAGTCAGCTGTGACAAGCAGTCTTTAGTAGAGTGTGTTCAAAGTGCTGTTACAACTGACTCCTTCCCTCTGGAATAAAATAGTTGGCAGGACAATTTATTTGTTGTATCATAATGATATACTAAAATTACAATAATTTAAGACAGTTATAAGCACTTCTCCTAAAAAGATTGTCTCAAAACTTCTGTAATGCACTTTGTATTTGTCACCAATTCACTGCTGACTTTTTGTTTTAAAGTTTAATTACAAGTCATGATATCCAAACATTTCTCAGAAATTAGGAGACTAGATAAAATGAAATGGTTTCTACCAGCTTCTTCATTGAAAATTTACTATACTCACCAGAAAGAATTATTATTTAGGTGCAAGTTCTGTAGTATGAAGACATAGTGGGAAGTGTTCAGTCAATCCTTTCAATATCAAATACTTATTTCTTACAGTTTTACTTCACCATTTCTTTTCAAAGTTTTAAAAAGAAACTTTAATGGAAAGTTGTAGTGTACGTAAATAGCTTAAAGAGAGTGAAATAACTTCAACAGGAAAGTGAAATGCATTGTAGGTTTGAGATACCAGGAACACACTGAATTTTTCCAGCCACAAGGTATGAATATAGAAAAACACTGTTAACAACTTACTTGTATTGGAACAAGTCACATAAGTGGTAGAACAATAGCATCTTCCAGCACAATTGTATACATTCCATCGTCGACGATAAACGTAATAAGAATAATAATAATCATAGTATTTCCCAGTCATGTACATTCCTATAGTTGTTTGAGTTGTAGTGACACTGTGACAAAAAACGAAAGTTTGACAATTACTTTTCATAATTCATTTCATGTTTTAAAGTAAAGGCTATTTGCCATAATAATGTGACTGCCCTGTAAGGGACGATGTTATTGTTGTTTTAGCCCCCCCCCCACAACATTCGTTTCTAGCTGGCTATACGACACAATATCTGTATCCTTATATTTTCAAGCAGGGAGTTCAGTACTCCCACCTTGCGCAAAACAACATCTGTGGACTAGTTTCTGGATTATTGCCCTTTATCAACACAGAATAGCTGCTTGGCCATATGTCGTAGCTCAACCCACTGTTCGCATGTACAGTTTTCAAAGTGACATACTGTTATATGGACTGTTAGATATGTAATTCGTCTGACGTTCCGTGTGTCATGTGGTTCGTCTGAGTTCATTGTTTCATTGTTATTGTCTTGTGGGACTGTCGTAGTAAAATGTCATTGATATATATATGGCGGACATGACTTTTGTTTATTCATAACGAACATTGGGTGAGTGCGTTCTTTGTATGTAATTGAACAATAAATGTAATAATTAAACTGTATAACTCGTTATGTTATCTCTACGAGTCACCCGAGGGAAACATAACAGAGTTTATTGGCGTCGCCGATAGGATACATGCTTACTTTACCGTAAAATTATTCATCGTAATAACAATGGCTGAAAAACAGACAGTAGAACTTATTAAATTGTTTAGGGAACAAATGGACAAGCAAATGCAACAACATCAGAGAGATATGGACGCTCTGTTAAAACTGTTTGGTGCTCGACAAGTTGAAGGCGATTCTAGTGGCTATTTTTCAGCTGCTTCAACAACAGTGTCGATTCCACCATTTACTGCATTTGATTCAGCGACAGAACTATGGCCTGATTACTGGTCAAGATTCCGTACGTTTGTGGCTGCTAATGCTGTACCAGAAAAACGCATGGCACAAGTGTTCCTGACCAATCAGACTGCTACTGTTTACAAACAACTTGCTAATCTGGCTACCCAACAAAATCCGCCTAAAGATATCAACAACTTGATAATGGACGAAATCGTTGACTTCATGAAGGAACAGTTCGACCCTAAACTTTTCATTGTGAGAGAGCGTTTCAAGTTTTGGAGTGATATGCAGCGGAAGCCAGGCGAAACTCTTCAGGAGCTGGCAGCACGTATACGCCAGGATGCAGCTACCTGTGATTTTCCAGCGATCACCAACCCACAGGATGAAGCTCTGAGACAGAGATTCATATGTTCGGTTAACAATGAAGCGGTTCTGAAGGCGCTTTTTAAGATAAAAGACTCAGAACTAGATTTTGCCCGTGCTGTCCAGGTTGCCATTGAGACTGAAGACGCAGCAAAGGTTGCAAAAGAAACTGTATACGGTTCCAAAACCAAGCAGGTGTACAAGGTCCAGCAGAACAGGAATAAGAGTCCTCAAAAGAAACATCAGCAGTCTTATTCCACAAACCAGGAGAAATGCTACCGATGTGGAAAGGCCCACAAAGCAACAGACTGTCCTTTCAGGGAAACCAAATGTCATTTTTGTGACAAAAAGGGTCATTTGCAAGCGGTGTGTAGGAAAAAACAACATCAGCAACGCAATGGCCATTCACAAACTCCCGTGAAAAGAATCACAAAAGCTGAGCTAGTCAAGGCGATCCTAGGTGAAGTTTCCCGAGACACTCACAGTTTAATTGTGCCAGTAACAATCCAGAACAGACTGTTCACAATGGAATTGGACACTGCTACTACAGGCAATTTTGTTTCCTTGTCAGTCTGGAAACAACTTGGAAGACCAAAGCTGCAAGATGTCAAGCATCGCTATGAATCTGCCAGCAAGCACAACCTGCCTGTTCTAGGAACTTTCATGGGCCAAACCAAGGATCCAACAACTGGTAAGCAGGATCTTATACCTTACATAGTCACCAAGATCTCTGATCTTAATTTACTGGGTCGGAATGCTATCCAGACTCTGGGAATTTCCGTAGACACTGCTCTAGGTTTGAAAAGCATAGACAGCCAAGCTAAGAGGGAAGGTGCAGAAGGGATGTATCCAAAGACCTCAAGCGAGCCCTATGTTTCCCTGCAGCAAGATTGTCACAACATGTGTGATGAATTTCCAGATCTTTTCAAGCAAGAATTGGGCTGTCTCAAGAACTTTGAACTGGAAGTGAAGTTCAAATCGGACGCAACACCAGTCTTTCACAAGGCACGTCCGGTCCCATTTGCTCTTCGTGATGACCTGGCCAAAGGTTACGAAGAAGGCATCGCCAAGGGAATCTGGAAGCCTGTTCAATTCAATGAATACGGAACGCCAGTGGTACCGATTCGTAAAGCACACGCTTCAAGCAACCTGAAGCCCAAACTACGGATTTGTGGTGACTACTCTGTGGGAATTAATGACTAACTTGCTGATCACCGTCATCCAATGCCACTCCCTGCTGAACTGATGCAGAAACTCGGAGGTGGATTCGGATATACAAAGATAGACCTTGCTGATGCCTATAATCAGATCAAGCTGGCTCCAGAAAGTCAACGCAGACTCGCACTCAGCACTCACCGTGGAGTACTCCTGCAACAACGACTCCCTTTCGGAATCAAGTCAGCACCTGGTTACTTTCAGGAGATCATGGAAAACTTGACCCATGATCTACCTGGAGTGGCCGTCTTCCAGGATGACATGCTCGTCAGTGGGAAAGATGCAAACAGTCACTTAAACAACCTAAAGTGTCTGCTCACACGTCTAAGCGACAATGGACTCAGATGTTGTCGTGAAAAGTGCCAGTTTGCACTACCCAGTGTAGAATACCTTGGACACATTTTGTCGGCTGAAGGGATCACTAAGGGATCCAAAGTCGAAGCAGTCTTAAAGATGCCACGTCCAACGAACGAATCAAGCTTGAAATCTTTCCTAGGTTCAGTTCAGTTCTATGGAAAGTTTATCCCAAACTTAGCCAGTATAGCAGAGCCACTCTATTGCCTTACGAAAAAGTCAACTATTTGGAAGTGGGGAGATGAGGAACAGTCAGTTTTTGATCACTTGAAAAATGTACTTTCATCAAGTCAAGTTCTGATACACTTCGATCCAAACAAAACTTTGGGACTGGCTTGTGACGCATCAAACGTTGGTATTGGAGCAGTCCTGTTTCACCGCTATCCTGATGGAAGCGAGCGCCCAATATCCAATATGTCCAAGACTCTCACTTCTGCACAGCGTAACTACAGTCAAATTCAAAAGGAAGCCCTAGCTATCATATTTGGCTTGCAGAAGTTTTACCAATATTTGTACGGTCGTAAATTCGTACTCGTGACTGACCACAAGCCACTGACATCACTATTCAGTCCGAGGAAAGGGACGCCACTTCTCGCTGCTAACAGACTAGCACGATGGGCCCTGTGGCTGAACCAGTTTGACTACACCATTGAATATCGGAAATCAGCAGATCATGGCAATGCTGATGCCCTCAGTCGCTTGCCATTCGGTGATGACAACGACTTTGACAGAAAGGAAAATGGTGAAGACATAGACATGGTGTGTGCCATCAAAGCTCTTAGTATTCAAGTCCAACCTGTGGATGCTAACGTCCTCCGTCAAGAGTCAGGGAAAGATCCAGTGATATCTACAGTGATGCGCTATGTCCGTGAAGGCTGGCCACCAAAGAACATAGAGATCAATGACGAAGTCAACAAGTTCCATAAGTTATCAAACTCACTTAGTATCTGTCATGGATGCCTTATACATGGATCTAGAGTTGTGATTCCACATAGCTTGCAGCCAAAGATCCTCAATCTTCTGCATCTCGGACACTTTGGCATGGAACGCATGAAACAACTAGCAAGAACTGCTGTTTATTGGCCTGGTATCGATGCTGCTATAGAGATAGCCAGTCGACGATGTAATTCATGTAACGAACATCAAAGGCAGCCATCTAAGCCTCCAGTTCACCCATGGATGTTACCAGAAAAGCCGTGGAGCCGCTTACATCTGGACCATGCAATAAATTTTATGGGTAGAGATTGGCTGGTGATCACAGATGCTTATTCCAAGTACCCATGCATTCATCCTACTTCCTCTACGTCCTCCAAAGCCACTTTAAATCTGCTTGAGGAAGACTTTGCGCACTTCGGATTTCCTCACACACTGGTCACCGATAACGCACCAACTTTTACGTCTGAGGAGTTCCAGAGCTGGTGCAAAGAACGCGGGATCACACACCTGACAGGTGCACCTTACCACCCAGCTACCAACGGAGCAGCGGAACGTTTGGTGCAGACCTTCAAACAAGCTCTGAGGAAGTCTTCTCTTCCGCCGACACGAGCACTTCAAGAATTCTTGATGCAGTACCGGAGAACACCAACATCCTGTGGATTCTCTCCAAGTGAACTTTTGAATCACCGGCAGATACGAACAAGGATTGATTCTCTGCTGCCATCGCCAGTACACATTGCTCAAGGCAAACAGTCTAAGGAAGCACATAAGTCTCAGGTGACTCCAAGCTCGGCTGATGTTGCTAAAGTTACCAGGCAGTACAAGGCCGGAGATCCTGTGTATGCACTCTACTATGGATCTCGCCGAGACAAAGATCCCCGATGGGTACCAGCAATCATTAAGAAGTCATTGGGTACTCGCTGCTTTAACGTGAAGGTCATACCTCATGGCCCGATGTGGAGACGACACTGGGAACAGCTGCGACCGCGGTACACAACTGAGGAAGACAATGAACCTGGTGATGCAGAAAACACTGTATTTGAATTTGCAACAGATCACCCGATGGAGATCTCGGAAACTGTGCCACTAACACAAAGACAAACCAGACCCAAGACCATGTTACCCGTTCCAGAGTATGGACCAGACAACCCAAGACGGTCCAAGAGAACCCGTAAAACCCAAGAGAGACTTTGCTGTTGATACTTCTTGTGTAGCATCAATTTCAGTGGGGAGGTGTTATATGGACTGTTAGATATGTAATTCGTCTGACGTTCCGTGTGTCATGTGGTTCGTCTGAGTTCATTGTTTCATTGTTGTTGTCTTGTGGGACTGTCGTAGTAAAATGTCATTGATATATATATGGCGGACATGACTTTTGTTTATTCATAACGAACATTGGGTGAGTGCGTTCTTTGTATGTAATTGAACAATAAATGTAATAATTAAACTGTATAACTCGTTATGTTATCTCTACGGTTACTGATCTAAATATAGAAATATTATTTTTTCTAAATCTCTCAAAGAGTGACATTCATTAACAGTTCTTTAAAGTAAAAGCTATTTGCCAATATAATGTGGCTTTCCTGTAAGGGATGATGTTGCTGTTGTTTTAGCCCCAAGAAACATTGTTTCTAGCTGGCTAGAATAAGAATAGCCTGGGTAAAGTTCAGAGAGCTCCTACCTCTGCTGGTGACAAAGGGCCTCTCGCTCAGAGTAAAAGGTAGACTTTATGATGCATGTGTGCAAACAGCTATGCTACATGATAGTGAAATATAGGCCATGACTGCTGAAGACATGCATAAGTTTGCAGGGAATGAAGCCAGTATGTTCCGCTGGATGTGTAATGTTGGCATGCATACACAACAGAGTGTAAGCACCCTGAGAGAAAAGTTGAACTTAAAAAGCAATGTGGTGTGCAAGAGAGATGACTGCGCTGGTATGGTCATGTGTTGTGAATGGTTGGGGGGTAGCTGTGTGAAAAAGTGTCACACCCTAGCTATTGAGGGAACCTGCAGAAAAGGTAGACCCAGGAAGACCTGGGATGAGGTGATGAAGCATGACGTTTGAACATTTGGCCTCACTGAAACCTTTGGAGATATACTGTGCTTGAGAAGACCCGGCAAGCCAAGTGAGATCATAATCGTGACCTATGCCAGTGCTGCATAACCAGCCCATTTAAGAGTACCCTTCAATCAATGGGCAATAAACTGTGCTTGTGAAGACCTGTTGAAGTAAGTGAAGTCATTGTTGTGGTCAATGACAGTACCGCCTGATTGGCACCCGTCCCAGTGGCACATTAAAAGCACCATTCGAGTGTGATCATTGCCAGTTTTGCCTGACTGGCTCCTGTGCCTGTGGCATGTAAAAAGCACCATTTGAGCGTGGTCGATGCCAGTACCACCTAACTGGCCCTCGTGCCAGTGGCATGTAAAAGCACCCACTACACTCTTAGAGTGGTTGGTGTTAGGAAAGGCATCAAGCTGTAGAAACTTTGCCAGATCAGACTGGAGTCTGGTGCAGCCTTCTGGCTCGCCAGCCCTCAGTCAAACCGTCCAACCCATGCCAGCATGGAAAGCAGACATTAAACGATGACGATGATGATGATGATGATATTCACAGATATCCACAAATCCAAGTAAGGTGAGAGTTAACTACAAGTACAATGACGAATTTGGTGTACTAGTAGGCATTTACCAATGACAGTCCACAGTTCCTTACTTTTCATCATTGTCCTCCAGGCTATAACAGAAGAATTCAAGACTAGCATCCTCTGGAACTACTATATGATGATGATCTTACTCTCATTGCAGAATCTATATTAGAGATAGAAAAGAAATTTCCAGTGTGGAAGCAAAACCTGGAATCTAAGGGCCTTAAGGTTAACTTAGCAAACACTAAGGTTTTAGTAAGCAAGAAAACAGACAAGAAGCTACACACTTCAGGTAAGTGACCTTGCTTGATTTGCAGGAAAGGTGTAGGCAGGAATTTCATGCCATGTACCCATTGTAGGTTATGGAAGAGGTGCAATGGAATAATAGGAAGGTTAACAAAGAAAGTAGTGCTCATATGTGGAAAATGCACAGGAGCCATAAAAACTACAGATACTCAGGAAATTGATTCTCTCAAATTCCCTGGAGGCTCTTTAGAGGTAGTGGATAATTTATGCCACCTAGGGAAACAAATTAGTTGTGGGGGGAGGATGTACAGAAAGTGTAATATCTAGAATAAGAATAGGATGGAGAAAATTCAGAGAGCTTTTATCTCTGTTGGCAACCAAATCTCTCTCTCCAAATGAAAGGACGACTGTATGATGCATGTATACAAACAGCAATTCTACATTGTAGTGAGACATGGGCCTTGAATGCAGAGGACATGCAAAGCTAGAGAAGAATGAGGCTAATATGCGCCACTGGATTTGTAATGTAAGTGTACATATATGACAAAGTGCTAATGTGTTGAGAGAAAAGTTAGGCATAAGAGGAATTAGATACTGTGTATGAGAGAGAAGAATGTGTTGGTTTGGTCATGTGATGTGGATGGATGTTGACAACCCAATAAAGAAGTTCTAATAACTCAAAGTGGATGGAACTCATGGAAGAGGGAGACTCAGGAAGACATGGGATGAACTTTTTGAAGGAGATGACAAAAGACTGAGATAACTGGTGCCTTGCTGTTCTCAAGAGGACCTGTCCTCCATAGAAGTGTTAAGGCCACTTCCCCTGATGAAGAGGATTGGCCTGCAAGAGCCCATCATGTAAAAGCATTTGTTCTGGTGCCATGTTAAAGGTATGCAGCACACACACTGTAAGGCGGTTGGTGTTAGGAAGTGCATTCAACCATAGAAACCAAGCCATATCAAACTGGAACCTGGTGCAGCTCTCCTACCTGCCAGCTGTGGTCAAACCGTCCAACCTATGCCATCATGAAAAACAGACATTAAAGGATGATGATGATGATATCCTTCTCACAGAGAATATTTCTTTTTGTCCTGAGATACTTTATTTCATTTTATTTTTTTCCTGTTCAGAAGTAAATTGATTTTAAACTGTTTCACAATCTAACTGGGACGCTGTTCTGTCCACAGATCCAGTCAGTGGCTAACAGTAGGTTGTCTCATACAAACTCACTGTTGTCTTCTTTGTTATAGATCTCGGTCTCCACCCTCATCTTGACATAGGCATCACGTAATATGAGATGCTTCTGCATGTAATACAGAAGTCATTGCACTAGGTGTTTGTCAATGAAGATTTGTGTAGTTTTGAATTCCTACAGATTTTAGTTAATCTGTTAAATGTTTCTTTGCATTTGCATGTTTTTTTTTGTTGATATATATTTGACATTCTTTCACAAAATATAAAATATTTTGCTTACGGTAACAGAGAGTTAAGAAAGGATAAACATTTGAATTTTAGATGAAAATTAAGCAAAAGTTAATATTTTATGAATGTAAAGAATATTCACCTTAAATAGTATAGATACATTTTAAGTAGTAATACTTAAATAGTATAGATACATTTTAAGTAGTAATACACATATTGAAAGAACAATAGATTTACTTTAAAATAGCTATAATTTTTTAACATTACAAGAATAATAACAGATATAATAAATATTGCATAAAATATTTACTTGGCTCCTAATTCAGAACAGATGTCATTCACTATGTTATCCGAGAGATATCTCTCACAAACTGGTATGTATTGTGACCCATAAAGCTTTTCCACTCTTCCAGACCACAAAGTTCGGCCATGAGTTAATTTAAACTCCCGTTTTTTACCTATATTAAAAAAGAAGAATTCTGATTAAGTTGTTGATTAGTTTGGATAATGAATGAAACTAATACAATATTTAGTTTTGTGTTTTTATGGATGACATTGAAATACTGCAGGAATTTGCTTTGCCATTCATTCACCACGGTCAATGTATTAAGTGTCAGTATTATACTATTTCCTTTTTTTAAATTCAAATGACTATACAGAAATTGACCAACAAAATTGGTCTGTGCTCATACAGAGAGGTACAAAAGATTGGGTTAGTTAAAGATTCTTCTGATGAAAATATTTAAAAAAATTAAGATCTGTAACAATTCCTTGAGCAGTTAACATTCACAATTATAAGTTCACTAAATTCTATTTAATCTCCTTTAAGTAGTTAGGAATCATTACCACATAATGTATTTCTGGAGAGGTCTTCTTGATAGAAAGAATCCTAACAATAGCTTTGGTTTTTGAATTCAGAAAGAGTTTGATTTATACAAGTATCTGAGCTGATTATCTTGATACATCTGATATCACTTCACATCTGTTTGTTTAAAGATTTCATCCTAATCTTGTCTATCTTTGCCTTAAAATATCCCCAATGAAATGATGAAGAAGCACTTGTATCATCTATGCTTGAATGATACAATCTAAAGGAAACTGCATGTTACTCTTAGACTTGCTTTAATATCACACCTCTTTGAGGAGTTGCATCTATGAATAATAAAAGACAGAAGTTTGTAGAGTTTTCTACCAACTATTTTCTCTACTTCTAATATTTGTACTTTGTAGGGTTGGGATTGTAAAGAGAGTACAATGCTTCTCAATCACTGAGTTAGTACAGGTTACTATCCCTACTATCTTGGCGGCAGAACAACACTTTTTTGTGTTGATGGTTTTAATGACCAAAATACTGGTGGTGGCTTGCATTATTTCATTTTAACTGAACAATAACAAATTTTATCAAAATAACTGGTATCATGGTGAAAATGTAGACAGAAGGGAGGAGATTGCTCCTCTGTAACATCCATTCCATTCTTAAGATATGCTAGCATTACATATAAATCCCAACGACTTCAGGAATGTTAAGGAATGTTAAAATATAGACATAGTAAGAAGCTTGTGCAAGCAATATTTTCCTCATTATAGCAGCTTTCAGTAAACCTGATGACTTAAGTGGATTCCTTTTTGGCTAATGTTTTGTGGAAATACACTCCATAATCACTCAACAGCAGAGAAGTAGAATAGGAGTGGAATCTTCTCCCAAAAGATTTCACATGATCAATCACATACATTTATATTATGATCTCATGCAGCCTTGTTGTACCACCAAATTTAGCAAGATGATTTCTATGTAGATTTCATCATAAAATTAATCAGCTTTATTTTTTTTGGAAGGCTCACTTACTATTACCCCTAAGGCCTTTGGAAATTGCATGCATAGCTGCTCAGATAGGCATTATCTGAGATAAGGAAATTATCAAGGAAATCAGCTAGATCTACCTCATACAATGTCTGATTTTCCCCAACTCTCTCACAGGATATGTTAATAGCATTGACTATTTGATTTATAGTCAATCACCTGTCATCCATCACCATGTTGTAAAAGCAACCAGTGTTTTCCTCAGTGATGTCCAGACCATGGGACATCTTCAAAACTGTCCCTTCCCCCCCCCCCCATCTCAATTCAGCTGCCCACTTTTGCACTGTTGATAAAGCTATAGCATCATCCCCTAATGTAGCAACCATGTCAACATGAATGCTGTCGGGGGCTAAACCTTTTTCCTTCACATACTTGATAACATGATGATGCTAAATTTTGCTCACAAGAGAAATCACTACCAGTTACTTTTGAAGTCTTCTTTGAGCAATCAGATGTCAGATTAGCTGGAAATAAACAATTTAGTTACTGCTAAGAAGAACTGAAATTAATGTATGCCAGATTTCATAGCACTAGCATCACTCCTCCATAATCAGCCTATGAACATAGACAGCCTATATTATATACAAGCTCACCCTTGCATATAACAACAATAGTAGAGTTAAGATAAAGGATTTATTCTTGTACACCTCTTCAGTTCAAACCAGCATAGAAGAACAAGGTGCATGCATAGACGTGAGGTTAAGAAGTTTGCTTTCCAGCCACATGGTTTCAGGTTCAGTTTCACTGTACTGCATGGCACTTTGGACAAGTATATTCAACTATAGCCCTGGACCAAACAAAGTTTTGTGAGATGATTTGGTAGACAGAAATTGAAAGAAGCTCATTGTGTATTTGTGTGTGTGTGTGTGTGTGTGTGTGTTGAGTGTTCTTATTTTGACAACATCTAGCAGTTGTAATTAAGTGTCACTGTTATACAAGTGATGGTCCTTTGTTTCCAATCTTCCATGAAGACATGTCTGACCATGAGGAAATATTTACCTTACTTGAAACAAGTGAGAATGACAAGAAAGCTAACCAGATTTTAAGTATGTAAAAATGGACATAAAAACTGATGATGATGATGATGATGGTTGTTGTTATTTGTAAGCTTCATGTCAGTTCTGATTGAGCAAGACTATTACACACTGCTAACCAACCAAATAATCATATGTAAACCACAAATCCATTATTTCAGTATATGATGCCTTTGCCTATCAGTTACTATACTGCATTTAATTGTGTGGAGTACAGTATTACAAAAGAGTCTGAGTTTATTGTTCTTTCTCCTGACTGTCCACTTTATTTCTGAACACCTTGATGCTGATGAAGGTGATGAAAGGGATAATAGTGATGGTGGTGCTTAAGATATGAGTGTTACCATTTTTAAGATGTATATATTTCCTAAAACAAGAGTCAACATTTTTTTTTCTTTGAAAGACTAAAAGAGCTCTTACAAAAAAAAAAAAAAAAAAGGAGAGAGTAAATATTAATGCAAAATAAATATTTTTGAGCAAAATCAAATGTAAATAAAACTTACCTGAACAATTATATTCATCTTCTCCATGGGGACAATGATTTGTACCATCACATATTTCAGAAAAAGAATAGCATGTTGCATTGTTATTACAAGGATACCAGTTTTCTTCACAACCTTTTAAAGGAAAAAGAAATAATGAAAATAAATACCATAGAAATTTATGAAATTACACTCATCTTTTAATGAAGCAAAATTTCTAATTATAAAGTATAACATTTGTGACATATAAAAGAAAATATTAAAAAAAAAAATGTTTTTGAATATTAAAAAAGATCATTAGGCAAATTCAATTTGTCTATAGATTTTGGTAGTTATTTGGATCAGAGTGGTAAGAAAGCTTAATCTGTCTGACTCAGTGCTGGTGCTGCATAAAAAGGACTGGGGCTGGTGCCATGTAAAACTACCCTGTACACTCTTTGAAGTGGTTGGCATTAGGAAGGGCATCCAACCAAACAAAGCATGCCAAAGCAGACAATGGAGCCTGGTGAAGTTCCTATCAAACTATTCTACCTATGTCAGTAAGGAAAATGAATGTTAAATGATGGTGATGTCTTGCAGATCGGTGAATGTTATATTTATTAACAGTATTTCAGCTAGAAACACATGGGAAAAATTATTGGGGTCATTATTATATCATTGCTCAAGGTGGTGAGTAGGCAGAATTGTTAGCATGCTGGGCAAAATGCTTAGTGGCATTTTGCTTATCTTTTTGTTCTGAGTTCAAATTCTGCTGAGGTTGACTTTGTCTTTCATTCTTGTGGGATTGATGAAATACGTACTAGTGGCACACTGGGGTCGATGTAGTCGACTAGTCCTCCCACTCCCAAAGTTTCAGGCCCTGTGCCTAGAGTAGAAAGGATTATTATGTCATTGCTAATCATTTAGGTTACCTTCCTTTGGATGTGGTTCTTCGATGTCTCTGTGTGTTGTAGTGGCGCTGTCCCATATGTAGCAGCAGTATTCCATTGAGAGACTCACCTGAGCTTCATGGAGGATTAATAGTTGATGGAAAATGGAGACTGATATATTTTGTGGTGCTGAAGAGGAAGCCAGTTTTTGCTATGTTCTCTTCTTTGTTGAGGATGTGCATTATCAGGGGAAATGCTTTTAGTGATGATGTGCTGGAATTTGTTATGAAAATATGGAAGAAATGAAAGTTTTATTCTTGATAGATTATAAAAATGGAACTTTTGTGGCTAATTTATGTTGTCTTTGTCATATCCTCTTATTTGATAAATTCTGTTTATTTTCTGAAATACAAATATCAAGAAAAATAAAGATTTAAACTGTCTTACGTTTGTGTAAACATCTTCCTGGGATTATTGAAACACTGTCAAGTGCCATTGCTCCAGATGTGCTGTTTCCATTTGAGTATGCAAAGTGAATGTTGTGAATTCCTCCAGACAAAGTGATATTGACACCTCTCCACATGTCATATTCAAATTTAGAAAGGCTCATTAGGTAAGTATCATTATCATAAACCGATACAGTACCGTTTCCATAAAACATGTAATGAAAGTTAAAGCAGAAAGTGTCTTTAATGGTTATTTCAGGTACTGTAAGTTTGCTTTCTTCACTAGAATTTGACACTATATATTGGCCTGCAAAATAAAGTAATATTTCATTTTAAGTAAATATCATGACAAGAGACCAAGCGTTTAAAGTGTGTAGTAAAATGAAAAGCTTATAGAATTTTATGATTTTACTTGCTAGGTTGGGAAAAAGAGGAAGTACCCACGGTTTTTGTTTTTCTTCCAAGACTGAAGAAATTCATGCCATTACTCTGTTTGCTTTTGTTTGTTTTTATTTGAGAAAACAAACATGTGCAGGATGATCATTAGCAGAAAGGAAATGTCAGAAGGCTGACGTCTTGGAGAAGAAGGACTGAGCATTGTGGTTAGTACAGAGCCTGGCAGAGTTGGACACTACATGGGTGATGGGTTGGGACTGCTTGAGCTGGGGTGGCATGAGACCATGTTGTTCTGAGGAACAGGCCATTATAGTGGTGGTGTCAAAAGTAGAGAGAGACAACCGCATGTTTGTAGGCCAGTGGCTAGAGTGAGACTGAGTAATATAATCCTTTCTACTATAGGCACAAGGCCTGAAGCTTGAGGGGAGAGCTAAGCTGGTTACGTCGACCCAAATACTCAACTGGTACTTAATTTATCAATCCCAAAAGGATGAAAGGCAAAGTAGGCCTCAGTGGAATTTGAACTCAGAATGTGAAGATGGGGGAAATGCCACAAAGCATTTTGCTTGGCATGCTAGTGATTCAGCCAGCTTGCTGCCTTACTCTGAGTAATACAATGCGAAGAAGTTGAATGACTTTTCCTTGGATGCAATCTAGGATGTTTGTGTATGCAATAGTAATACTGTCCCAGATGTGAGAACAACACATTCTACAACAAAAGATTTAAGGCTATTTTCATTCATAAAACTGGGGTTAGCTTTATGAGTCCAATGATGGTCTTCTCCATTTTGTTTCATTGCCTTCATTTTCCCTCACTAATACCCTTGCCCTCATTTCCTCTGCATTAATCTTTAACAATGTCTGTTTTGTTCTCCCACTTCCTCTGACTCCCTCCACATTCGTTTCCATCATTCCTCTCACTTAGTCACTTTCATCCATCCCCAGCATATGACCTGGTCATTTTTCTTCACAGCGTCCATCACTAACTATATTCCTATTATCTGCTCTTCATTGGTTGTATTCTTCTCTATTCGTGATACTCAGTTCATCTACCAAACCATTCTAAGTTCTTTTTCCAACTTTCTGTGCTACTTCACATTTATACAGGTCCCATAAATCATAACACTTGTTCCCATAATTCATAGTACTTCTTACTCATGCTGCATAAACCTTTTTCCATTTATTTTCAGTGGTACCCATCTTTTCATTACAATACTACTCACATTCTGGAATATCATCCATGTACATCCCACTCTAGCCACCATTGCCATTTGAAAGGTCTGAGGTAACCAAATGCTTTCACACCTTTCATCTTCATACCATTTTCAAGACTCAGTTCAACTTACCCTCTAAATACAGCTCTGTCTATACATATACTTAAATATGCCTGGCACATTAATTAATTTTTAATGAATTCACCCAGTGGATAGGGTACATTTAAAGGAGTTCCAATACCCTTTATGCATATTGCACATGGTCATTACCCTGTTCTTTCCATCTCATCACATGCTTCCCTTCTTGCTAGTACCTATCCTTACAACTATGCACACTCTCTCATACACTGTCTTCTCTGCTCTAAGCAATCCCCACTCTACATTTTAACTCTCTTAATGCCCCTGTCACTATTTTGTATAAAATGCTATCAAAAACTTCCTCTAGCCTAAAAACATTTTCTCTTTTAACTGCCTCACAATAATAAAAAAGAAAAATGCAATAGTTGTTCCTCTTTCTGATGTAAATGACCCAGCTTTTAACAAATAAACAGAACATTAATGACATAAAGTCACCAATCTTTGAGAGTTAGTGAAAGAAATAGGCATTATCCCTTGTAAAAAAAAGCCTGTATTTCATTACTCTTCACTTCCTGTATTATTCTCTTGACTACTAACTCTCTACTAACTTCATTCCATGCTCCATTAGCTTAATTTCTCTAAACAAGCCACAGTCTTGAGAATCACTTTTCTCTTGAACAGAAGAATTCCCAGTCAACTGGAATATGACCTTTTCCCCAACCAACCTATAAATCTCTGTAATTTTCTTCATACTCTAACTTCCCACAAGTTTTAACATACTTTCCATAACTTTTCTCAGACCTCCTGCTTTTCAGTTGTTCAATTCTTTTATTAGTTTCTCAAATACTTTTTCAGTTATCTCCTCTGCCATTCCAAAAAGTGAATAGCTCTCTATACTTTCATCCAATTAATTTCTCACATTGAACAACCTCCCCACATATCCTTTTAACTTTCCCTTAGTTCCATCTCTGTTCACAATTTATTCCACTTTATCCTTTCTCTCTTGTTGTTTTGCAATCTTAAATACCTTTCTCTGACCTTGCTTTCAATCCATATGTACTCTGAATATTTTTTAATGTACTTCTTTCTTTATAGCCTTCTTGCTGCTTTGTGACTTTCATGAGGTGTATCTTCTGCTACTGATATCCCATAACCCCTGCCATTCTCTGAACCTCTTCCTCTTTTCATCATTTTATCACCACCTCTCTGAGTGTCTTGGTGGATCTCTTGTTCATCCATACACACCATCACTAGTTACTAAAAAATTATCCTTCAGTGACTTCTAACCATTTTCATGTTCAATGATTTCATCGTCATCCATACTCAGCTTCTCATTTAAAGCCTCTCTCATTCTCACTCCTTTGAGTCTCACACTTTTATCTTTAATTGGTACTTCATCTGCTGAGCTCTCCTCCTTTTCTTACTCTGAAATCATACAAACTATATGATGCCTCTTCTCCTGGGATTACATTTGTACCTGTATCCTGAAGGTTTCAACTGTCTCATTACATATGTGCCTTCAAGTTATCAACAGTTGACATCAACCAAACTGATGTATTAAATAAGTTTATTATCTGATTTCTTAAAGAGAAAATATAACAGATTAATAACTATCAACACATTCCAAAATGCTTTCATCGACACCATCCCTTACACCATATTTGTAAACCCCATAATCTTCCTCCAAGCCATACTCATTTTCACATTCATTCAAGTCCCTTCCAACTACAACTTCCTCACCTTTCACATTCTCTCTCAGCTTCTCTATCATACACCAAATCCATCTTCAAAACTCAGAGATTATGTTCAGCAAGATCTTTCCAATCACCATTATCACCAACATCAACTTTTCATTTGTTTTTATCACAGCCACCACACTATCTACAAAATCTACATAAATCTAGACACAAAATCCATATACATCATTTGGACAACCTCACTGCTTAAATTCGTACTTATGTCCTAGACTTTCCCTCTTCACTCTCTAACAACTTCATTTTGATCTCGTCTCCTGTTGACAACAGGATGCCTACTTTCTTTTGATCAATGTCTCACCCACCTTCTCTGATCGCTCTGTCTTCTTTCCTACGTTCCATGTCCCAAATTTCAATCTCTACAAGGGACATCAGTACTTGGCCATCATAAATGAACTAATTTCTCCCTTGCTTTAACTGCGTTCTCCAATTTGAATTTGAGAAAAGGAAATGAGGATCTGCACAGAGTACATTAGGCTGTGACCAACCCATATGTAATCACACTCATCATGGGGTTCTTCTTGAAGCAGTGTTTTGCAGCTTGATGCCCTTCCTGATTGTGACCCTTTTAACCACCTCTTATGATATGTTGCAATACAGTGTACCTATTCCAAATTGGGATACATGTCATTTATACTTTTGTTGGTAAGGAAAAAAAATTTTCTTTATGATATTGTATTGTAATGAAACATACATAATATCCATACATACATACATACATGATATGAAATCATTTTGAGTATTGTTTACTAAATGCGTAAATATTGTATAAAAACATAAGCTGAAGTGAATCATGAAAGCACATATATTAATGAGAGTGAATACTGGATAGAGGAATAGGTGAGTGAAAAAAAAATGAACTAATGAGAAGAAATACCCATAGAAGAAGCCAAATACAGACCTGTAGAGAAATAATTAAATTAGCACCAAAAGTTTGAGCCTCAAAGAAAAAATTATGCAATATTGATATGCATTGAGAAATAGTTTATGGCAGACATCTCCAGTATATGTTATCATGGATTTATAAGTATTAAAATAGCAAATAATTTAAATGTTGAAAGACATTTCACCTTCATATGTTCCTTCTGAATGATCAAGCGATGGTATATTGCCAAACATTCCAGTAGATAACTTCCAATTCTGTTCTGGGAAACTTCTAAAACCACACATATTAGTATCTTCAAAACCACAGTTAAAGTATATTGCTGAAATTCAGAATAAGTTAAGATCAGTAAAAAAGCAAATAGTGAGATGAATCTATTCATGATAACAATGACAATATTCCTGGTATTTCAATGATCTATCAGTAATCTAATGATTAATTATTGAACTTAGTTTCATTAGTATAAAATTTATCTTACAATTTTACATTTCATTAGCAATATAGATAACAATAGTAGTGAGAGAAAGCTTAATCTATTATTTGAATTAAGCTTTTGAATCTGAATATAGAGACAGTTTTTGTGAGCATATTTTTGCATGTCAGAGCAGATGTAATTTGTTTCTAGAAACAAAGTTTATTGTAGTTAGAAAGAAGTTATGAATTTTATTGTGGACTTGAAGCCGACCCAGACTCTAAATCTGTAAATGGATGTGTTGGCCACAAAGCAAAATTATTTTCCCTTTTTTTTTTATTTAAAGATATATCTGTAACAGATAGGTTATCGACATATTTATAAGTGTGAAAAATACATATTTTGAAGCAAATGCTTATGAAGTAACTGCATATTCACAAACTGTACTAAGTGATATGACAGGCTAGATGGTTCGACCAATAATGGAGAGAAAGAGAGAGAGAGAGAGGGGGGGAAGAAAGGAGAGAAAAAGACTGGTTGTTTGGTTTCTTAGACATAGCAACAAATTTCTATCAAATCACATTTTCATGTCTTAAAGAAAAGAGGTTCACATTAGATAATGTAGTATAAATGTATTATATCTGAACAAAAAATAAAATGAACAGAGTGGTTTGTTTGGTCAGATTGACTTGATAAAACAAAATTATGATAAAATAAATAACTATATTCAAATCATCATCATCTTTTAATATCCATCTTCTATGCTGGAATGTGTTGGCTGGTTTGACTAGATTTGATCAGTCTGAGTGCTGCACCATGCACTAGTGTCTGCTTTGGTATGATTTCTACAGCTGCATGCTTTCCCTAATTCCACCTACTTTACAGAGTGTTTTGGGTGCTGTTTTTTCCTGACATCAGCATTAGTGAGGTCACCATACAGCTCACAAGACTAAAATCTTTTAATATAGTGAGGCTACAGGAGAAAAAGATAGATTTTATGCCAGAAGATTACTTCTAACAGTTTGAATCTTGTTTTAATCTGGTTTTTTCTCTCTCTCTCTCTCTGTTGCATCATGGATGAGTTGTTGTCAAAGTTCTTCAACATAAGAAGGCAATACTTTGGCTAATGACGCACATGTATCTATTTAAAAGATACTAAATGATAGCCAAATACTATTTCATTTATCAAAGATATCTGGTAAACTAAAACTTTCACAATTAGCTTCAATACTAGCCATGCTATAAGAAGTTTTAATCTTGGTAGTTTAAAGGGAGCTAACATGGCTGTCAGCAACCAACTATTTTGTATAACACCGGAGTGATATTAGGAACCATTATGATCTGTATAATAACTGAATGATATGCTCTTGACTCTGATAGGTTCTTGGAGGATTTGTAAATATTTTGCTGATTGAGAGTATCAAGAAAATGATTGACAAAATACTTTATAGTATTGGATTATATATATCGCTTTACATTCTTAGGCTAACTTTGCCTTTTATTCTTCTGGGCTCAATAAAATTATCAGTTAAATAGCTAGCTTCATGCATTTGTTTATATTCACTACACCAAATTTGTGACACTGTGCATATGTGAACAATAAATATTGATGAATGATTTATGTGCAATGAAACAAATTATTCATTTTTATCTTCTAACTGTAAGTTTTTTCCTGTAAGAAAAATGGGTTCATATGAGTGCATAATTGCTGAAGCACACTACTTTTGCAAACATCAGCATATACACAAATGCATCCACACAAACATACACAAGTATACAGACATACATGTGTAAACACATAGAAAGGTATACATACTTATATATAAAAAAACATACATAAAGCAAATTAAAATACTTTAAAAAATTAATTCTTTTTTAAACAAAATTATATTAAGTTTTACTTACGACAATTTGCTTCATCACTGCCATTGATGCAATTCTTATGATTGTTACACAGATTTTTTTCATTGATACATTTTGAATTGTCTAAACACTTATGGCTATTCTTTGAACAATCTGTAATTGATAATAATAATAATAATAATAATAGTAATAGTAATAATAGTAATAATAATAATGATAATAGTAATAATAAAAAAATAAATATTCAGACAAATACATAACAAAAACACCAAGACTTACAAATATATATAACATACTGAAAATTGCACTACTGGGCACTGCACACATCCTATGCAAAACACCTTCAATGCAGTAACCATAAGAGCACCACAGCACATACCCAAGGCGCACAGAGCTACGCTCGATAGTGAAGTGAAAATACGTTATAAAAATAAAACTACTGAATAATAATAATAATAATAATAATAATAATAATAATTATTATTATTATTATTATTGATTAGATGTCAAAATATCTGAGCTGAATTGTTAACAAGATTATAATTTCCTAAACTATCAATCTTATTTTTAGATTACATCTTTTATCTTTTACTTGTTTCACTCATTGATCTGTATCTATGCTTCAATGCCATCTTCAAAGTGACCCCAGTCTGGTACTTACTTTATTAGTCTCTTTTGGTAAAGTGTTAATTTACAGGGATGTAAACAAACTAGCACCAGGTGTCAAGAAGTGGAAGGAAACAAAAATAAAATTATAAAAAAACACACATAATGGGCTTTCACACAGTGTCTGTCTCCCACCTTCACTCAAAATGAATGGTTGGCTCAGGGCTATAATAAAAGACACTTGCTCAAGATGTTGTACAGTGAGATTGAACTTGAAACCATATGCTTGCAAATTAAGTTTCTTAACCACGCAGACAATATCTGTAATGTCTGCAATGCATTTCAATTTGCTTGATCACCAATAAAAATGTAATATGGATATGGATATTGTAAAGATACACTCTAAAGATAACATTAAGATTCCATTAGATTCTAAAGATAAACCCCTTAAAACAATCAGTTATTTAATATTTTGAGAGCTGCCTTTCCACAGGCTACTAACAATTCTCATACACTTGTCATATAAGGTTAAAATATTTATATTAATGTTTAATATCAAAATAGCTTGGTAGAAAAATTATGGAAAATGGAATCCAAAAACAGGGTATAGTAAAGGAACTCAAGACCTGTAATTAAAATTGATGATATTTTGATCCAAATGTCTTGATATTATCTTTTATCTTTTACTTGTTTCAGTCATTAGACCATGGCCATGCTGGGGCAATGCCTTCAGGAATTTTAATCGAACTGATTGACCCCAGTACTTATTTTCTTTTAAGCTTAGTACTTATTCTATCGATATCTTTTCCTGAACTGCTAAGTTACACTGGTTGTCACGTAGTAACTGGGGACACACATACAAAATCAAAATAAGCAACAAAGATATCCAGAGTTAATGCAGTACGATCATTTCATGCGACTCCATTTATTTAAGCAATGTGAACATTACATCAAATGTAAAATGCAGAGCAATCCTCTGATAAGATGATCCATAAATCAGAAAAAAAAACAACAAAACAAATAAAATCAGTAACAGTTAAAAATCTGCTTAGAATTGATTACTAGCTTGTATGGTCTGGCTAAGTCAAAATGGGTTTTTGTATTCGTCCTTTCTACTTGGAGAGTTTAAATGTAGTTACAAAAATATGTCCTTCTGTTGAAATGAAATTTCAGTAAATTTCTTTATCTTTGCGTAGCTGAGGATTGCTCTGCATTTTACATTTGATGGAATGTTCACATTGTTTAAATAAATGGAGTTGTATGAAACGATCATACTGCATTAACTTTGGATATCCTTGTTGCATATTTTGATTTTAATCACCTTATTTTGAAATTCTATGGATAATACCATACTTAATTCTGGTGCCTAAACTTAAGTACCATATTCACCTTGAATCTAAATTTATATATATATATCAACTCCCCTCCCCTCTTCATCTAACCCCCTCATCCTGTCTCTCTCCCCCACCCTCCCTCCTACCACCCATCTCTCCCCCTCAGTTTCAGTTTCTGTGTACCAAATCCACTCACAAGGCTTTTGTCTGCCTGAGGCTATAGGAGAGGACACCTGCTCAAGGTGCCATGAAGTGGGACTGAACCCAGAACCATGTAGTTGGGAAGCAAACTTCTTACTACACAGCCACATCTGCACTTATATTCATTAAGTTTGACACAATTTAAATGCTCATAATATTTGCATTACATTGCATCCAGCTATGTCAACATATTTGAATTTTGAAATATGAGTATGGCATCTGTTCTGATTAAACATATAAAACTAGTTATTGTTACAAAATGTGGCCTCCCTTCTGTACCAACATGGCTCCAACAGCAAATGGTAGCAGTAGGGAAACTGCAGATCAGCCCAGCAAGCCAGCTTACCCAGAGAAGTCATGCACTGCTGGGTGTCTTCAAAACACACATCTTGTGGAATGTAGTTCTTTGTTAATTAGTTTCAGACTGACTGACTTCTGTTTACCACTCCCCTACACATGGAGACTAGCTTTTCTTATATACTTGTGCATTCATCTAGAATCTTCTAAAGAGTCATGTTACATTGTAACTTTTAGAACTTTATTCTGAACCAATTAGCTTCCTAGTTGCTCAGTAAGTCATACTCCCTATACATCACCTGACCTATGAGATGTGTCATTTATCATGGAACTTTCTCTGATACTCTAACATGATGCAATATTATAGAATGATTAGACAGGAAACTAAACAATACTGCATAATTATTACTCAGAAAACTAAACACCTTCACCATTTTACCAGAGAAAGTCATAGTTAATACAAACAGAACTTATTCTCTCCTTCATAACAATATGGTCACACTACAACAAATAGAAAGTCATCAAAACAAACATTGCATATCTTGAAACTGCTCACTACTGTCTGGTGCATTTCCCACTCTACGTGTATTTTGGTACGTAAACATTTAGTAGAAACACATGGTACTTGTGTAACTACCTAGGAATTAAAAGCATAGATTTTCAAATTTGTTGTTGCTTTTGCTTAACTTCAGTTCTGATTGAGCAAATCTATGATGAAAGCTGTTCTGAATGTGATCATTGATCAAGATTATGAAAATAAAAATCAAAACTATGAAAAATCAAGAGGAAATAGAAATGAATTACTAACTTAATTCAGGACAGGTTCCGTTAAAAATTCTGACACTATTAATTGCCAGTCCCCCGGTCTTTATATCTGCTATGAATGCAAGAAAACTTCTCCCTGCGGGAAGCTGGAATTGTCCTTCATATATTCCATTTCTTTGATTAAAGAAATATTCATTCCAAGCGAGATGATGTGAAATTTTTGCATTAGGGTTCCACTGATTTAAAATAACTGAGAAATTCCCAGTTAGTGTAGGAGATGTAGTAAACTTGATATTCACACATGAATCTACCAATGTTTCCACGGGTGTTAGCATTTTCCCATTTGTTCTTATAATCTGCATACTACCTGTAAATCAAAGAATATTATCAGAAATATTAGCAGAATTACTGAATTGCAAAACAAACAATTGAATGGGTGAAGAAAAGTCAGAATTTTTACTTTTTCCTCAAAAATAAATGACTATTTGTTTAAACATTAGCAAATAAATTTACTGTTTCTTCCAACAAGTAAAAAATTCCAAATTCCAAACAGAAAGTTGAAGATATAAGAAACACATGTTTTTCTTCCGTAAAGTTTTTTCATCAAATGGACTGTTTCTTATTTTAGCTTTCTCTGACAATATGCAGATGAGAGACGAATGTTTCTCTAGATAGGATGCTGTCAGTTACAAGTAAACTTTCCCTTATGATAAGCTGAGCCATACAGTCCAGCAAATTAGTTATACAAATCATTTTTCCAAAGCAGCCATTAACAGGCTATATTCTTTTGCAGTACATCCATATATCGTTTTTGTCAGCATATAAGATGCACTCCTACTCAACAAGTATATATTTTGAAAACAAGACAAATTTAATGTTTCATCATGCAATCATATACCATCTGTAATTGGGTTGCATTAGATGCATGACAATTTTTTGTTACATTTAAGAATAAAAAAATGTCTCTTCTGCTCTGACATATACTGTAGTTCGTTGGATTTGGCCATTGTAAATTAACCATCTTGGCTACAATGGCATGTCATAGTGCTGGGGACAAAATACATGTCACCAAGCTTTTAATTGGTTGTACACATTCTATCATCTCAAACATCTGTACTCTTGTGAATATCAAATAAAAGAAGAGAACATTGGCAAAAAGAAAATGTGAGAAGAACAAAATATATGATAATATAAATGATGAATGAGTCAATGTTGAGTCTGTTTCAACAAATAAGGGTTTCAGTAGTTCAATATATATTAAGCAGGTGAGGATTCCATTGGTATTGGTAACATTAATATAATATTCAAACAAATTAATGCTGTGTGACAATGATACTCAGAAAGTCTGGGTCAACCAAAAGCTAAGATACAGTGTGCCCCATAGTGGGAGTGAACCTGGAGTCTTCTAATTGAGAATCAAACCAGATGGGTATAGCAGAAAATACTGCAGGCCTTAAGCATTATCTAGGATGCTAGATGATGCAAAGAGTACATGAGTGAAACAGAGAGAGAGTGAGGAAAAATATCATGAAATGAAGAGAGAGAGGGGGGGGGAGAGAGAGAGAGAAAGAGAAAGAGAGAGAAAGAGAAAGAGAGATAGATATATATATAGAGAGATAGAGAGAGATAGAGAGAGATAGAGAGAGAGAGAGAGAAAGAGAGAGAGAGAGAGAGAGAAAGAGACAAACAGACAGACAGGAGAATGTAAAAGACAATATTTATACTGAAAGTTAAGTGACCACTATACTTACCAGGAGCATTAAGCCAACTAGTACCATTATCTAATACCAGTCGCCATCCATTTATTATTTTATAACCACAGTAGTATTTTGATGAGAAATCACAGACAATTGAGTTCCCTAGTAAGGCAAAAAATAATATAAATTGAAGCAATAAATCAATTGATCGATAATGATAACGATAAGGATGTTAGTAGTTTAAATGACCTTCCTAATCTCAGTGATTATATAATTTGAACAGAATCCCACGTCATTCTCCTTCTAAGAAGAGCATGAATACAGCATGGGATGACAGCTATGTTGCATTTTCATCATGAATGAAAATACAATGACGGGATTCAGACAAAATACTTTGCAGTATATAGTTACATCCTGAATTCAAAATACTATGGTGGGGATCAATTTGATTTATCATTCTAAGTCGGTTGATAAAATAAAGTACCAGTTGAAATTTAATCAACTGTTCTTTTTTCTGAAATTTGAGGTTGTCATCCAATGCTAGAATTCAATATGAAATAAAATATAATGGTGATAAATTGAATGGGCATAAGGTAAAATGAGGTATTGCAATATTAAGGTACATTCATGTATGATGCGATTTG
This sequence comes from Octopus bimaculoides, assembly GCF_046866305.1. Classification (NCBI taxonomy): domain Eukaryota; kingdom Metazoa; phylum Mollusca; class Cephalopoda; order Octopoda; family Octopodidae; genus Octopus; species Octopus bimaculoides. The sequence goes on along the minus strand of NC_142930.1, from coordinate 21,799,879 downwards.
AATTATTGCAATGTTTTAATTTTGCATTGATTCCTTTCAAAATTAAAGAAAAAGGGATATTCACATACGCTTGTATGTATGTATGTATGTATGTTTTTCGGATGGACCTAGTGCAAGCTCAACGGCTATCTAGCAATAGAACGGGTACGCAGAAATTCCGGTATGGGGTTTAAAATTCGCAACAGCTGTTTCAGGAGCACTTAATTGATGAATATTTAGGTTATATCATGACAAAAATCTGCTGTCTTGAGGTGATTTAAAAAAAACAGATTGGAGAAAAATATTTGGGTGCAAAAGCAAGGTCTAGAATCAAAGAACGTTAGAGTTAATTTAGCAAAAACCAATGTCTTAGTAAGTAAGAAAGTAGACAATTTCCAAATCCTTTCAGGGAGATGGTCCTGCTTGATATGTAGAAGTGGTATAGGTAGAAACTCCATAATCTGGTGCAAGCTATGGACACATAGGAGGTGCAGAAATATCAGACGAAGGCTAACAAGGAAACTAGTCTTTGTGTGTGGCAAATGTACAGGCACAATAAACACTAGAAATTAGAAATAATATATTTCTAAATCTCTCAGAGAGATTTATGCAGTAGCAGCATGATAAAGTGATAGCATGTTATCAACTTATTGTGACAGTCCCATAAAAGAGAAGAATACTACTGTTATTTAGCCCTAGGAAACACCATTTCCTGTTGGACTCGATACATTTCCTGTGTCCTTATGTTTTCAAAGTGGAGCTGCTTATCTCCACTTTGAAAACATAAGGACACAGGAAAAGTGTCAAGTCAAACAGGAAACGGTGTTTCCTAGGGCTAAATAACAGTAGCATTCTTCCCTGTTATGGGACTGTCACATTTAGTCGACAACATGCTATCACTTTAACCCTAGAAATGTACAGAAAATAAATTTCTTGAAAAGTTAGGAGTGAAACTTAGAAGTAGTTGATAGTTTTTGTATCTGGGTGACCAAGTCAGCAGTGGAAGTAAATGCTCTGAGTGCATAGGTGCTAGAATAAGAATATGCTGGGTAAAGTTCAGACAGTTTCTACCTTTGTTGGTAACAACGGGCCTCTCCCTCATTGTGAAAAACAGATTATATGATACCTGTGTGTGAACAGCCACACTATACAGCAGTGAAACATGGGCTGTGACTGCAGAGTACATGCAAAAACTTGAAAGAAATGAAGCTAGTATGATTTGCTCTATGTGCAATGTTAGTGTTCATGGATGACAGAGTGTAAGTGCCCTGAGAGAAAAATTAGGCATAAGAGGCATCAGATGTGGTGTGCAAGAGAGAAGACTATGCTGGTATGTCCATATGATGTGTATGGATGAGGACAGCTGTGTAAAAATGTGTTGATCTCTAACTGTGGAGGGAACTGGTTGAAGAGGCAGACACAGGAAAACATGAGACAGAGTGATGAAACATGATCTTTGAATGTTGGGTCTTGCAGAGGTAATGACAAGTGATTGAGATCTTTGGTAATTTTCTCTGTTTGAGAAGACTCATCAAGCCAAATGAAATCAGTCGTAGCCAGGGCCAGTGACTCTTAAAAGGTATCCATGCTGGTGTTACATAAAAGACACCTGTGCCAGTGACTTGTAAAAGGCACCAGTGCTAGTGACACATGAAAGGCACCCACTAGACTCTTAGGGTGGTTGGCATTAGGAAGGGTATCCAGTCATAGAAACTAAGCCAAATCAAACTGGAACCTAGTACAGCTCTCCAAATTACCAGTCCCAGTCAAACTGTCTAACTCATGCCAGCATAGAAAACAGATGCTTAATGATGATGATGATGATGATGTAGGTGAAGAATTCAAGTTAACTTGCTCACTAAATTAAATAGTGAGACAAGTGAAGTTATCAGAATACCCTAAAACTTATGAGGCTGCAATTTATAAAGTCTCTAGTTTATACTTCTGAGTCAGGAATACTTCCTCCAGTTGTAGAGAAGTTATGCACCTTTGACCATTTGGGTTTGGTAAGTTGCCTATACTGCTAAGCACTTTATAGGTGTGAAACCAATGGTCACTCTATGACCAACCATAACATTTAACTTTTTAAAAAATACACTCACACACACACATGCATATATAAATACACACACACACACACACATATATATATGCACACACATAAATACGTACGTACATACATACATACATATATATGTGTGTGTGTGTGTATATGTGAGCCAATATTTTACTTTTCATTTCTTACTTTCAGTCGTCCTGATTGTATTAGGTTATTCCATAAATAATGCAGTTTTTTCAAGTTGGAAGGGGACAGGATAAACTACCTGCACCAACTTGTTATAAGAACAGGTAGTAATTGTACCTTGTCCTTATTCTTAGTGCAAGTTTGTAGAGTACAGTTCGATTTTAACAGTTATTTTTTCAAAGGTATAATGGAAGTGACAAAGGAGAACATTCAGCATATTTTGCTTTATAGTTCAATAAAGGCAACAACACGACAGAAAGTGCAAGGAATATTTATGCAGTATATGGGAATTCGACAATAGATGTAAGTCAGTGTCAACCGTGGTTCCAGGAATTCTGAGCTGGAAACTACAGCCTAAAAGATGAGCCTCTTCCTGGAAGATCTGTAGAGCTCGATGAAGATGTCCTGCAAATCCTGGTGGAATAAAATCCCATCATAACTGTTGAGAAACTGCATGCCATCAGGAAAATCAGCAAATTGGGTCCTTTGCAAACTTCATGAGTCTAATCATGTGCAGAGAGTGAATGTATGCTCTTCTTTGCTGTCATGTCTCACAAATGAACCTTTTTTGGACTGAATAGTGACTGGTGACAAGAAATAGGTTCTCATTAAAAATATCAAGTGCTGAAGCAGTGGGTAGGAAAAGAAGAAACACTGGCACCCCAGCCCAAAGAAGGTCTTCGCCCACGTAAGATGTTGTTATCTGTTTGGTGGGATATGAAAGGTTAGTCCACTTTGAACTTTTTAACCCAAACCAAATGGGCAAAGTTCAGAGAGCTCCTACCTCTACTGGCAACAAAGGCCACTTGCTCAGAGTGAAAGATAGACTGTATGATGCATATGCATGAACAGCCATGCTACATGGCAGTGAAACATGGGCCATGACTGCTGAGGACAGGCGTAGGCTTGAAAGAAACAAAGCTAGTATGATCCACTAGATGTGTAATGTCAGTGTGCATACATAACTGAGTGTAAGTGCCCTGAGAAAAAAGTTGGACATAAGAAGCATCAGATGTGGTGTACAAGAGAGACAACTGCACTGGTATGATCATGTGTTGCATATGGAAGAAGGCAGCTGTGTGAAGAAGTATCACACTCTAACAGTGGAAGCGACCTGTGGAAGATGTAGACCCAGGAAGATACAGGATGAAGTGGTGAAGCATGACCTTCAAATGTTGGGTCTCACAGAGGCAATGACAAGAGACTGAGACTTTTGGAGATATGCAGTGATTGAGAAGACCCGGGAAGTAAAGTGAGATCGTAGCCATGACGAATGCCAGTGTTGCATAATTGGCCCATTTAAAAGTACTCTTGAATTGTTGGGTGATATGATGTGCTTAAGGAGATCCATTGAGTCAAGTGAAATTGAAATCATAGTCATGGTTAGTGCCGCCTGACAGGTGCCCATGCTGGTGGCACATAATAAGCACCATCCAAACATGGCTGATGCCAGTGCCCCTTGACTGGCTCTTGTGTCAGCTGCATGTAAAAAGTACCATCCAAACGTGGTCATGCCTGTGCCCCATGACTGGTTCCCATGCAGTTGACATTAGAAAGAGCATCCAGCTGTTGAAACCTTGCTAGATCAGATTGGAGCCTGGTGCATCCCACTGGCTTGCCAGTCCTCAGTCAAACCATCCAATCCACGCCAGCATGGAAAACATGTTTAAACGGTGATGATAATGATGATGATGATGATGATGATGATGATGATGATGCTGATGCTGATGCTGCTGCTGATGATGATGATATCACCCTTAACATCTGGTCATCTAACTCCCCACACTGCAACTCCCTTGATTATTGAGTGAGAGACCAAAAAAATAACTTTTAGCACTAAAGATAAACTGTAAACAAGAATTATGGCAGCATTCACCAAATTAAACATGGAGAACGTCCAGAAGAGTTGCAGGAGATTCCGAAGTCGTCTGGAGGCCATGGTTGAAACCAATAACGATTTTATTGAATAAATTTAGACTTTAGTATTTTAAGATATTTTTATGTAATTTTGGTAAATATATCTTTGAAAATGAGATGTCAGTGTTATTTTCATTTTTCGTAATTTAGACGGCAATTTATTCATCGTACCTTGTATACATACACACGCGCACACGCACACACACATTAATAAATCAGAGTCAAAATTAACTCTAAAAGCCACAAAGCACACAAACCTCATTATTTTTACTGGAAGTGGGCAAAACAAGCTAAAACAATCTTTCCTTTGTGAGATAAACTTACAAAAAGAAATAGTTGGACAAAGCTTTATCATGTGATTTCGAAATTTAACCAGTAAGGTCTTGTTTCTCCTCAGAAGCATCTATCAGCTACTCAGGATTAAAGATATAGCTTACCTTGTAATATTACATGAGGAGAGAAAACCGTTGATAAGCAAGCGCCAAAATTCAAAGTGTATATTATCAATGCAAAAAGATACTATAATGATATATTAATATATTTAGATATATTAAACAAATTATATTGGGTTGGTGCATAATTATTGCAGTTTTTTTCAACAAATTTTATTCAACAAAAACAATAACAACATGTAACAAAAACATCTTTAAATGATTATTCTAGAGCATATTCACCATCTACTTCAATTACTACTTTCCATTTGCTTGGCAGATGGTCAGACCATCATTTAAAGATGTTTTTTAAAAATATTGTTATTGTTTTTGTTGAATAAAATTTGTTGAAAAAAAGCCGCAATAATTATGCACCAACCCAATAGCATAAGTGGCTCGCTAGGAATTCAAAATCAAAAGGGAATTAATAAATAAAGGGTGTTAGTTTTCTTGAGAGTTTACCATTTGTGCAATAACATTTGCCACATCAATTATATTATGAAAGGAAAGGAAAAAGATCTTTTATTAAAAAAAATATGGCCATGAAAAAGATAATGGACAAAATAAACACTTACTGCAATTCATTTCATCACTACCATCACTACAATCATTGATTCTGTCGCATACTTTAGATTCACTATAACAATATTCATTTTTACACTTTCTAGTTCCAATTGGACACTCTGGAATTATAGAAAATAAAAACAGAAGATTTTAAAAATATGTAATTATATGTAAATACTTAAAATCTAAACACGTTGATGTATTACTTGATTACAATTTTTGCTTTCTATGAATCAAAACAATAAAGGAAACATTTGTCTCAATTATTCAAGAACCACACACACACTCTCTCTTTTTCTCTCCCCCCCTCCCCTTTCTTATGATAACCTCACATGTATAACATTTCTAAGACTTCTTTACAAAGAATTCTTCTTTAGAGCCACAATACCGTTTGTCTCCAGCCACCTGGAGACTTAACAAATCTCAAAGGATATCTACACTTGAAGTATTGTTCACATATTGAAAGTGATGCTGCTTTGTTCATAGAAATTAAAGGTTTAAATGAAATGACTCTTTAGCTAAGATTATTTCTCCAACAAACTACAGCTGTTGACTCACATACATGTTGCTTCTTTTCTTTATCTCATCTACTGATACTGTACTAGGTTTCATTCCCCTAAATCATCTATTTCATTAATCCCCTCCTTTCATCACCCTAATATGCAAGTATTTTGGGAGTTGGATGAAAGCTATAAGCTCTACACTTAAGTGTTCATATTGACTACACTGTGTAACAAAATTTTTATTTGTTCTTGTCTTTGGTCAATAAGTGTTATTTCCTATTTGCTGCTATCTAGAAATCAAAGGAAATGACTACTATTCCCCTCAAACTTTGCTTTTGTGACCAAGATATCAATGTTTCGAAACTGACCTATTTTTCATTGCATTTCAGGCAGATTTAGTACTGAATTTCTGAAGCAGAAATACTGTTATAACAAATATTCTGCTAAATACCAGTTTTGCTTCTCAGTTGCTTGACCTAAACCACTTGAGCATGTTTGCTTAGTGGTTGACAATATGTGCATCGCTGATAATGAGCAAACCCCATGTCTATGGTGCTGTGAACAGGGCAGAAGCCACACTGGGGTTCAGGCAAGTTTCTCTCAGAGATGTTGATGAGGAGCCTGTTGAAGAGGATGCAGGTCAGGATTTTTTCAGCAAAGGAAACCAGGGAAATGCTCCTGTAACTTCTGCAATCTAATTTGGCTCCTTTGTTCTTGTAGAGTGTAACCATGGTGATGTCTTGGAAGTCTGCTGGCATACACTCTTCCTCTCAAATGTATACAAAGATGTCATGGAATGCACTGAGAGCTGTGGTACCAAATGTCTTGTACAGTTTTGCAGGAATTCCATCTACTCCTGAATCTTTGCCACAGTTCATTTATTTATGGCAGCCTTGACCTCATCTACACTAGGCAGCAGGTCAAGGTCTTTGTGTAGAGGCTTCTGAGGTATTCACTGCTATGCTTCCTGGTTGACAATGGACAGCCAGTTTAGGCATTGGTTGAAGTGCTCCTCCTATCTTTCCCTGATTCCTTCTTTGTTGTTGATGATTACTGAGACATCAGCAGACATCACAGGGCTGTTCCATTTCTGGAGGGCCGTAGATGACCTTGATAGCACTGTGCTGCATCTTGAAGTTGTTGGTGCCGACATAGAGCTGCGTCTGTCTTGCATTTTATGAAGTTCCATCTGGGCTCTGATTTGACAGTCCCTGTATCTGTCCTGCTGTGAGGAGCAGTTTGGGTGGTTCTACCAATCAGTGTAGACCTTTCTCTTATCATCTAACAATACCTGTACAGCCTTGTAGTTGTCATCGAACCAGTGCTAATGAAGTTTTTCTTTTGGGCCTAGAACTATTTTGGCTGCCTCTGTGATGACTTCATTGAACTAGTTCCACTTTTTCTCTGGTCCACCGATTAGTGGTCCTATCACCTTGGACTTGTCACCAAGGTTAGACTGGAACTCTTGCTGGTATTTGGCTGAAAGGAGTCTAGCTGTGTTGAAGGCCAGTCTAATGAGCTTTATGCACTTGTGAGACTGGGAAACTATGTGGATGATGAGCTTGCCTCTTATGAGTCTGTGATATGTCCAGCACTCCACTCCATGCATTGCCCTGGTGATGAGAAATATCACTGCCATCATGCTGGTGGGCAATAATGTAATCAATGAGATACCACTGTTTTGAATGCGGATACATCCATGATGTCTTATATTTAATCAGCCTGCCAAAATATGATGTTGGTAATCAGCAGGTTGTGCTCAGTGTATTTGCAATTCCTCTTCTCAACTCCTTGCTTCCCTGTAACTCCTCTCTATCATTCCTCATCCCTGCTGTTTCTGACATTGAAACCATCTAGTATTACAAGCTTGTCATTAGTAGGTGTGTCATGTAACAATGTCCAAGTCGTCATAGAACTGCTCTCTGAGGTGGGGTTGCCAGTTTAGTTGCTGATGATCCAACCATGTGATAGGTTGTACTGTTATATCAGCATTGCTGAAGAGTGACCAGTAGTGCACAAGAGCAACCTGGCATAACCATGTAGTATATATACATAGAAAAAAGCCATGAGGAAATAATTCAAATGAAAACAAGACACGTTTTAACCTAAAAACATCACCTTGTAAAGTACACTTTTCTCTCCTCATTGTATTTGAGTGACTGAAGCTACAGTGATGTGAGTACCTCTCTGTGTAGCTGTAGCAGTTACCAGATCTTTATGTTACCGGATGTTCATTTTCAAAATTTACCCCTATTAGTTATACTTTTATTGTTTCTATAGATATGGCAGTTAATAGTAATAATAAAAAAAACAATGGTCACACTTGGGTATAATGATATAATGCAATGATCAATTTTGTGAAAAAACTGTTAGTGACAGGATAACTTCTTTATATTTTTTGAAATCAGCAGGTAAAAATTGATCAATTTCACCCAATACATAAGAAACTATTTTTTAGTTGTAGCCCTGTGAAATAAATAAATAGAAAATTGAGGATAATTTCTGGAATTTTCAGTCTCTCAGTCTAATAATTCTAGTATTTCATCATCATTGCTGTTAGCTGTCAACTATGCCCCTCTCTTTTGAGACCCATCAGTATCACTTCTTATTTCATATCTTTAATTCTCAACTGTTATCAAGTCATTCTCTGAATATGTTTGTCCAAATTCTTACTGATCTTCATTAGATTTGTCTAAAATTTGCAGTATATTACCACTTATAAACAATCAATACTTTAGTCTTTTGTAGTGTTCAGGTGTGATAAATTTCATGGTTGAAAAAATAGATAAAATGCTTAAAAACTCAAAAAATAGCATTATTTGTAAACAATTTAATTCTGCATTGATGACATAACCTTACTTTCAATTGACTAGATTTTTAACACAATTCCTACCAATTTGGTTGAATATCAAGTTGGAAATTCCTGGTAAAAAAGGAATACAGAAGGTTAATCAAAATTTTATCCAATATAGACTCACTAGTGTAATCTTACAAAAATTATCAAAGCAGCAATGGATCTGTTCACACTACACAAACATAAAAGTCTAATGAACAAAACATTTCTATTTAGTTTGATATAATCAGAATTTCTAAAACTAGAGTAAATTTAAAAACTTACCTAATTGTGGACAATTATTTTCTCTGATGTTGACATAATCAAGTAAAACTTCACACATATCATATCCCATACTTTTTGCCTGAAAAACAAGTTTTGTAGTATTTTGCTGAAGATACATTTGAACTATTCCCCATGGAGTTGTATCATCACTCACCATACTAAAAATAGTGTTGTTGTTAAAGGCATTATAGATGGCCAGCTTGCAATTTTTGTTGATTATCTTATATCTAATTTGTACACATCTGTTGGTGATATTTTCAGTTGGAGATACCAACATGCTTTCATAATAGTAGTAGAGTGAAGTTTTCATATAAAAGCCTAGAGAAAAAAATTTGAAATTTAATTCATTTTGTAACATAGACACAATGAGTGTGATATAATTCATCTTAAAATGGTAAAATTATTTTCTCTGAAAATTGGTAATAATTATTAGTTTCACCTTCTGAAACGTTTTACAGTAAAATATAAAAAAATGTTTGGATTGTGAGAATAAATTCTACAACTGACAGGAGATGACTTGAAGAATGTGAATTCTTTGTACCTATTTATAGTTAAGAATACTCAGGCATTTTGGAGTTAAGTACATTGGTCATGAATACTATGTTGTATCAATGATAGGATACAAATGACTGTCCTCTTCACTAAATGACTGATAAATAATCAACATAGTCTACCATAGTCTCCTTTAACTATTCTTTGTATGGAACCTATTTGTAGTTGGGAGAGCTAAGTATCTTAATTATGGATATAGCACAGTGGTGGTGATAGAAACCAGCTGAAAATATTTTCACTTGTATGATGATACCTTATTGCTTAGGTCTGCTGCAAAAATTTAAATAACTGCTGATCCCAGTTATTTGTTGATTTTCCTGTTTTTTAGCAATAAAAAAAAATGAAAGGAACAAAAACAAATAAATGCTTCTTGTATGAAAACTATTTTCTTTTAGTGTATCTCTGCATTTTTGTACACAGCATGTATTTATGTGTGCATGATGTTGTTTCCCTGGTTGGCATTAGGAAAGGAATCCAGCCATAGACACCAAGCAAAATCACATTGGAACTTGGTGTCGTTCTCCAGCTTGCCAGTTCTGGTCAAACTGTCCAATCCAAGTCATCTTAAAATGTCCGTTTCATGATGACAATGATGATTATGAGGATGATGCATGTATTGTGTGTGTATATGTGCATGTGTATAGCAAATATATGCAATCAATGAAACTGATATCCTTTACAAAATTCAAATTGTTTGTCAGATATGTAGATCCTGAAGAGTCAAAGATACAATTTCCTTTTAATTGATAAAATGATAAATGGTATAAAATTATATAAAAATTATATAAGAGCATAAACATCAAAATACCTCAAAAGCCATAAATAGTACAAATCAAATACAAAAACAAAATATTTATTAAGGCTTTAATGAGAATTTACTATGTCCATGCAAAAATATTAATAATGTAGGAAGGTTTGAACAAGTAATTGAATCTTAGCTATAGACTCAGTTTTCCACAAGCTTACTTCTTTATATTTCAAGTCCAAGAATCATAGATAGCTAACTGAACACATAAGTCTGCTGATAAATATACAGTCATCAAAAATAAAAGAAGGGATGCTAATGCAATATAAAATAAAGAATAATTACTTACCATCTGTTAGGTTAGTATCGTTTCTTGAATTTATTCTTTTCCATGTTGGGTAGTAATTTAGGTTGCTATACTGGCATGTGCCTTCTGTGAAACCACAGGAAATATTCCTGGCTTTAATGAGAAAGAGAAAAAAAAAATCAACAACATTATTTATTTCATGTCATAAAATATTCTCAAAACTGAAAAAAATAACTTGTTATTGTATACAACAAATAAACAGAATGTTTGAAATCAGAGAAGAATGAGGTGAGCGTGATCCTTTTGGTGTGTTATATTAACTTAAGAGAGGAGAATCAGGAGACCTTAATCAGTCTGATGTTTCCTGTCTGTGAGCCCGACCTCAGTCAATCATGCAGATCAAAAATGTGTAATTTGTGTAGTCAACCGTTTGAAATTGGGGACACCCTACTGGATCTCTATTCACTGAACTGATGAATACTCTATCTAGGTATGACCTGGTTGACCCACTGTGGTTGTTTCATGTTGTCATATTTGGGAAACCCAGCTAGTAGGTGTTGGAAAGGTCTGATCAGGTTTTGATGCTTTAGTATCACTTCTCCTAAAGGACTAACCATATACAATCTTAGTGAGCATCTAAAATATGGAATTATAACAAACTGAAGGATCATTATTTACATTTGACGGATATTTGTTCTCATCTTGTTTGTTGTTAACGCATCGTTTTGGCTGATATACCCTCCAGCCTTCATCAGGTGTCTTGGGGAAATTTTGAACCTGGGTTCTCATTCCTAAGGTATTTTTCGATGTTATTATTGTTATTATTATTATCATTATTCAGGTCACTGCCTGGAATCGAACTCAGAATCTTGGTATTAGTAGCCTGTGCTCTTAACTTCTATGCCATATGCCCGTGATCAATTATGGAGTGAATTTTAGGGCTTATAAATTTAATATTTTCCTGTCCTTCCTTAATACCAGTTCCCATATGCTATTCATATCTGCACCTCCTAAGCTGACCGAGTGCAGATATGAATAGCATATGGGAACCGGTATTAAGGAAAGATAGGAAAATATTAGATTTATGAGCCCTAAAATTCACTTTATAATTGCCCATGGACATATGGCGTAGTAGTTAAGAGTGTGGGCTACTAACCTCAAAATTCTGAGTTCGATTCCAGGCAGTGACCTGAATAATGATAATAATAACATTGAAAAATACCTTCGAAATTTCCGCAAGGCACCTGATGAAGGCTGGAGGATATATCAGCCGAAGCATTGTGTTAAAAACAAACAAGATTAGCAGACTGATGTCTGAGGGTCACATCAAGTGGCTTCTAGTGGCGGAAGTCTCGACTACATCTGGCTTACTCCACGGGGAACATTTCTGGTTACTTTTGAGTACCCTTTGTATATATATATATGCTATTTAATTCTATCAAGGATATCAAATCCTCTTAAAGAGATGTTACTACCCAAGTTCCCCGGCTATATTTCCAGTGTTTCAGTGAAAAACCAAAGATGTTAGTTTTACATTGATGGATAGGTGTATATAAATATTCTTGTAAGAGAAAAAGAAAATAGAGAAATTAATACATAAACAATTTATTTGAACAAATTCCATTCAGCATAACATAAAATTCTTTACACCTACAGCTGTTTCCATACCCAATTTCCTCAACTTGAATTAATTTTAATTTATTTAAATTTTCATATCGTCAGTTGGGTATTTCATTAGAGGACAGAATTTGTTAGAAACAAATTACATTCCAACGTGTTGGTTGACTTTTGATAGACTCAGATATGTGATTTAGCAACAGGTGAATTTAAAAAAAAAACGTTACTATTCTTATGCATCTGTGCGCGTGTGTGTGTTAAAGTGTTGAAAGCTACGAAATGATGACGAGCCAAAACTGCTTACTAATTACCATAGTTGAATATTACATCATTGATATTAGTGCACAATAGTGAGAAAAGAAATAAACAATCTAGTCGAGGAAAACAAAAATATTAAATTAAATCAATAAATTAAGAAATTGATAAAGTTAAAACCAATATGAAATTAATACAGTGTATCTCTATTTTAAATTAATTAGCCATTCCATAAGCTATTCATCATATATTCTCAAGGTATGTGCCTAAATTAAAGTTTTGGTAAAGTATGCTGTTTCGGTAAACTACTACTGTCACCTGTAGATGAAACCTTATGTTCATATTAACCATTTAATTTATAATTAATACAATATCTATTAAGAATTATTTAATCATTTTAGTTACAGATGTAAGCATATTAATAATGAGATACTGCCTGGTTCAAGGTTCCAGTAACCTTACAATTATACATAATTTTTCTTTAAATTAAGTCTAATGGTAGTTTCTGAAAACATGTTTACAGGCGTGAACACATGAAAAACCAGTTTCCTTCTCCACATTCAGAAGTCGATGCCTTGAATACAAGATTTGTAAAAGTTCCTCCGTACAGAGAAAACAAAAGGAGTTTCCAGCTTTATAGGCACTAGCCTTGCTTACAATCTCCCACTTCACAGAAAAGCTTTTATTCTTGTCTTTTAATTCCTAAATATATTTACTGACGCTGGTACAAGATGACGTCTTTCTATTATCGAAGGTGTAAATGTGATTAGACATGCGTTACTTGATATAATTTTCTGTTGTTCTGATGTAAAAGTAACTCTTCCTTTCATACATCACTGTATACTACATTCTTTTGCAATAAATACAATGATTTTTAAATAAACAGTTACTTTTAACCTTGCAATCACAATGCATATTATCATTACTACTCATATTATTATTTTAAATTATATCTTTACATTTGGTGTAATTATTATTTATACTGTTCAGGTTGAGATGGGATTTAATGTGGGTTGCGTCTCCTTGTACATTAGCGGAATTATGAATCCCTTTATTACTAACATAGAGAATCATAATTGTTGTATCTAATTAAGTGATTATTGTTATAAAAATTAGATAATTTTTGCTCATTAAGGGAAGAAATAATCTGGGACAAGTTATTAAAAACTGAATATGCAACTCTGAGAAATCTGGGATTAATTATATCATAATATCTATTTTCCTTGGTAAAATATAAAAAACAAATTTGTACTAGGATCCAACTAAGTTATTCTTAATTTGTTTGGCAAATTAAATAATCATCTGAATAATGTTGTTCTTGTCAGAAGATACGTTATAATTTTCCAATTTTCGAACCTTACTATACATATAAGGGGTAGTCCAAAATTTTATGAAGACTATCTGATGAACAAGGCAATAATATTCTGTATATCATTCTTATTCATTGGATGTTTATCCTCATTATTTCTACTCTTATTTCTATTTCTACCATGTCCTTTAAGATTATTGCTATTACGAATAACATCAGAGTAACCAGGTCCATATTTTGCACATAATACTTTAATTTCTGTCTATACTCAGCTTTGCTGAGTGCTATATCATATGGTCATCATTTTGTTAAAAATATGCTTATTAGATGATAAATTAGGAATTCTTCTAGAAATATTATAAACTAAAAAGTTCTTTTTACAGAACTGGGATGATTACTTCCAAATTACTTAAGTATATTTATGTACTTAAGATTGGAGTTAGGCTTATGGTTCATAGTTGCCAGTAATGAAATTTAGGTTTACATCTAGGAAATTAACTGACTCATGTTTATTTTCAATTGTTATGTAGAGTCCAAAAATTTTAAAATACCTATAAAATTTCTTATAAAGTTCTAATTTTCTACTAGATAGGTTTCTCATGGCAAAAAGGCATCAATTGAATGTACTCTTACAAGGTGTTTTTCTCCTTGTCTCCGTATTCTTTCTGTTGAAGAGCGTAGCTCGAAACGTCAAAGACTTTCCGTATTCCCGAGCGTCATACTAATATATACTTTTGTTATTTACACCACCTGTCCTCGTCTGTTGTTATTTTTTGTATATTCTCTCCCATATATATATATATATATATATATATATATATATATACATACACTGTATATATATATATATATATATATATATGCATGTATTTATATATTTGTATTTATCTATTAGTTTATCTATCTAAAATCAATAAACAGTCACTTCCCACATTCACATAAATACCATAAGATCACACTGTTAAAGTTAGCTACAGTTGCCTCTTTAATATAGGGTCGATAATAGTGAACTAAAAATAAAAATACCAGAAATATCCCCAAAAGACACTGTAACTGTACATTTCCAAACCACTGTCCTCTAAAAAATAACTCCTTGGAAAAAGAACTCATATACAAAGCCAAAATCATGGACCTCAATGGAGTAACAAAGATGTATATCAGAATGGTGTGCAACTCGTTCAAAGAAAAATACAATACCTGGTGTCATTAGAGACAAAATAAAGGATGTGACATCCCTATTGAATATGATGCGGGCATTGAAAGGAAGAGGTGTAAACAACTCCCTCACGGCATGAAGCATCATTGTTAAAGCCAGAGAACACAGAAGATAGGATACCAAACATGAGCTTCGTATCACTGAAAAGCTAAATATCATACAGTCAACAGATAACATTTTAAATATTAGAGATGAAATCTTCTCATCATGCATGCACTAGCAATATTTCACACTCTGAAACTTCAAAGAGAAACCACCTGCACCGCCAACCCCACAAGGATAGTTCCTTTCCCTGAACGTGGACATTGAATATATACAACAAACTCCATGCATAGAAGAAACACACCCTCCCCTTCAACATACAAACACACGAATATCATATATACCCAGAATATAATATAATATAATGCAAACAAATTCACTGTCCAACATGGTTTTTCCAAAAGTCAAACCCAAGGGAGATAATTGCCCCCAAAAATGTCATCCAAGAGTAGTGCCCTTGATTTATTGTTTCCTTTAAGAGACTTTTTGTGTTTTCATCCAAAATGGAGACGAACTCCATTGTTCAATGTGATTGGCTTGAAAAACTGTTAAGATATTAAAATATTTTTCTTAACATGAAACTAATGGTAGCCTTAACACACAAAGAAATTTTATCCACCAATATGGTGTTGATCACTCATTCTTGCTGTTCAGCATTTATGTATGTGTGTGTGTGTGTGTGTGTGTGTGTGTGTGTGTGTGTGTGTGTGTGTGTGTGTGTATATATATATATATATATATATAAATATGTATGTATATATATATATATATATATATATATATATATATATATATATATATATATATAAATATGTATGTATATATATATATATATATATATAAATATGTATGTATATATATATATATATATATATATATATATATATATATATATATATACATATGTATGTATATATATATATATATAAATATGTATGTATATATATATATATATATATATATCTATATATAAATATGTATGTATATATATATATATATATACATATGTATGTATATATATATATATGTATATATATATATATATATATAAATATGTATGTATATATATATATATGTATATATATATATATATATATAAATATGTATGTATATATATATATATATATATACATATGTATATATATATATATATATATATATATATATATAT
>NC_142930.1:21695536-21780536 GCF_046866305.1 Octopus bimaculoides | reverse complement strand
ATTTCCTTAAATGTTTTGGTGGCTCTCTGGAAGTTTTAGATAATTTTTGCTACCTAGGAGACCTAATTAACAACGGATAAGGTCGTACACAAAGTGTAATTGCTAGAATAAGAAAAGTGTGGAGAAAGTTTGAAGAGCTTTTACCTCTGTTGGCAGTCACTTTCCTGGCACTAGCACTGGAGAGGTCACCAAATTCTCAACATAACAGCACTAAAGGGTCTTCTTGTTCCAATGTTGCCTCTATTTATTCATCATTCATCAACTTCTTCAGTGTCTATTTCATCATGGCATCAATAGTAATGGAGTTAACTGGTATATTGAAAGATGAAAAATAATCCACTGCCCTTCAGCCCCACCTATTTTTTATTGCCAGCAGAAGTAATAGCTCACTGAACTTTCTCCAATTTGTTCAGTTATATTTTCAGGTCACAAACCTTCAAACTAATTAGGTCACCTAAATTAACAGAAGTTACTTGATACTTCTAGAGAGTCTTCAAGGTATTTAAGAAAATTCAGTTTTTGTGCCCCCTAAATGTTTATTTCCCCTGTGCACTTATGAAGTCTACCTTCTCTGTGAGCCTTCTTGATATTCCACTATATACTTTGAGAGTCCATATTTTACACTTGGTACACCATATGGAATTATTACCCACTTCATTTCTGTATACTGAGTATGGCCAATTCCCTGATATTTGATTTAGTCCTTTCTTATTTTCTACTTGCTGTCACCTTAATCTTTGCTATGTTTACTTTGAAGGCTCTCTGTAGATTTGGCGATACACCAAAAAGAATATTACATTAATAATACATCCCAGTCTCTAAAATTGATTCAGAGAAAGGCTAGAAATACATTCCTATATTGATTTAAAGAATTTATAAGTTCTATATTCTTATATCACATCTCTTATATACAGATTGCCTAATATATATCCAGTACGTAGTTCATATCCTCACTGGAATACTTATCTGTATTTGTGACATATGACAAAAGCATTTAATTCTTGATTGACTTAATTCCATTCTCAGGTAAGGGATAAGTTAGGAAAATAAAGTTTATGTCTGTCGGCAGCTGGCGAATTGTAAAATTGATAAGTGTTCTGATAGTTTGGAATAAGGAATTCAAGATCCTTTGTGATGCTGTAGAAAATATTAGGAAGATAATTTGGTAATTAGATTCAGACCAAAGTCATTATTTACCACTGAATATAAATTGTAGTTTTAATTAAGAGTCAGTGCAGCTAAGATAGTCTCAACCAGGATGACTTACCAAATATACATTGCATGGAGTAGAATACTCCAATGCTACATCAATGAGATGTAACTCTCTATTATCAAGTTTGATTATTTCTATCACAGACATAAAACATTGGTGGTCATAGTACAAGTACTGTTGATTTCATGGTTGTTGTGCATTATCAATTATCCATTAAAAAAAAAATCTATTTCTCTGCAAATATATTTATTATTTGAAGAAAAAACTATTTGACCATACCTGAAGATTGCCAGATCCTTGTTGGAGATAATAATCAAAGTATAAACTATGGCCTGCTGGAGGCATAACATTTGGAAAAGAAAGATGTGTCTTGTCTCCAGGTTTGCCATTTATAGAATCAACATACATGTAATAGTCTGAAAGAAAAGAAAGAAAATGGGAATTAAAGGATAAAATAATGATGTATCTTCAATACTGGTTTCTTTTATTGCTAGAAAAGCAGTTGATAAGGAACACTATAAGAACAAATGACAGCATTATTTCCTCCTATTCCTTCTCTTATTTTGATTGACCTGCACAAATGATTTGTTTATAGTGACCGCCTGACTGGCCTTCATGCCAGTGGCATGTAAAAGCACCCACTACACTCTCGGAGTGGTTGGCGTTAGGAAGGGCATCCAGCTGTAGAAACTCTGCCAAATCAGATTGGAGCCTGGTGTAGCCATCTGGTTTCACCAGTCCTCAGTCAAATCGTCCAACCCATGCTAGCATGGAAAGCGGATGTTAAACGACGATGATGATGATGATGATGATCAAATGCATGTGCTGTACATAAGCTCACTCCCTCCATTCAATTGACATTTGCTGAACAGATACATGGTGTACCACATGTCTGGTGTCAAAGTGACTACAGAGCAATGTGAGATGAAATGTTTTGCTCAAGAACACAACCTGGTCCAGGAATTGAAATCACGATCTCATGATCAGAAATGCAACACTCTAACCATTAGGCCATGTGTCCTGAATATACGCACTACTACTACTACTACTACTACTACTACTGTTACTGCTGTTGTAGTAGCAACTGTAAGTAGTAGTATTAGTAGTAGTTGCAGCAGCAGTTGGAGGAGTAGGAGAAGCATTATAGATATCTCAAATTTAGTAAAATGTCAAAATATAATGGATTTTTTAAAGAGGAAATTTTACTGAATGTATCTTAACCTTAAGAATTACTATTTGATAATGGATTACAAAATATATAATAATACATTATAATATCTGACTTACGGCTGTCATATGAGTAGCGACGAGGTCGCGGAAAACCACGATAATCTGAAGAAGATCCTCGGCTCCAGTTATATCTGGTATTCACTGGACACTCAACATGGAAATTACACAGATGTATTTCTTTGAATTTGCAAAAATGGTATGTAAGACCCACTGTTGAAAGACATAATCAATAACATTAGTGAATTTACAAAGGACAAGACAAAATGTAAAATCATATAGTTTATTTAAATCATCAAATAGTTTACTTGAAATATAAGCTTTAAACAATGAAAGTATAAGAATGTGCAACAAAAATTGTAAATTTAATCAATATTTTAAGTCTGGTAAGTTCAAATTGGGAAATGAAAAATATTAAATTAATGGCATTACATTTCCCTTGAAGACCTTAAACCACATTACATTTTCTGATATGACCGTTGATAAAAATAGCATAAATTTGCATATTAAAAAAGAATCAAGCATATAAAACAAAATATATGAAACTCAAAAATTAGTTGAAAAATTGTCTCAAGAATTTAGAGGTTAATATCAATGTCATTCCCTACTCATCTTCTTATTATACTCTATGTTTATGGAACTTTCCATGATAGTTTTGATACTGAGTACAATTGACATTTCATTTTAAGGATTTTATTTCACGTTTAGAATTTATTAAAGACAAAATATTGAATGGGTTTTTTTATTCTTCAACATCATGCTACTTATCCTTATTCTTTGTTTATAATTATGCATGCATATGATTAAAAAGTAACTCACATATTATACTATATAAGCTTTCTATCTAATTTCTTCTGTAATTTTCAACCGTTTTAAGTATTTTTACAAGTTTGGTAGGTGATATAAAAGATTAACTAGAAATACTTAATATCAGAATTAATATATTCCTAAAAACACTTTTACTAGATCATTTGAAAGTTCAATGATCTGATGATAAAATTGAAACTAAGATCTCTTGGTTTGGACAAAATTGATATATGGTTAAGTATGAGAGTGCATAGCTGAATGGTTAAGTAGTTCCCTTCTCTAACAAAAGATTTTAGATTCTATTCTACTTTCTTGACATGTAGAGCAAGTTTCTGCTTCAAATCCTTGGATTGATTCAACCATTTTGAATGAAACAGGTAGGTGGAAAGATATGTGGAAGGCTCTCTAATGGATCATTGTACTAATCCCAGGATGCAATCTTATCAGACAATGCTATACAGAGTCTGCTGGAAGATTGTGTTAAAAGTATTGGAGTTTAAGACAGTTTAAGGCATTTTGTGCATCCTGCAAAGGCATTTTGTGTGGCCCATGAAACTATTTTTCAAAGACTTTCTTATTTTAATAGGTGACTGAAAATTAACATAATAAAATGCTTCTACCACAACCACACACTGAAAACACATATAAAAGTATTCATTTATTAACTTTTATTATTATATTTCTTTACATTAGTTTCCTTCATGTCTTTATTGAATAAATTGCCATATCCATCAAAACACACTCCTTTTTGTGGAACACAAGATCTGAACTTATTAGTACGTGTTTTAAACAATTTTAGGACGTTTGTTGCCTAAAATTTAGTTTCCAGTAACTCACTGCCTGGCTTACAAGAAGTTTGTGCCTGCATTGCATCACTGTGTCTCTTCATATGCAAGGTATGTTATTATACTTGAGCTATGTTCAGAACAAATGTGTGTATAAATTTATTTCTCCTTATGCAACACTGATTTTCTACATACATATTTTGGTACGTGATTATGTATATATCAGAACTGAAACATTTTTAGATTTTCTTCAGCATTATTTGATCCCTTCCAATGGCAGAAGGTGTCAAATAATGATATATTTTTGCAGCCCACCTTGAATGATTGAATTCACGATTTGGCTCTTTGGACAAAAAAGGTTGTGCATCCCTGGTTTAAAGTATGTTCAACTATTTACTCTAAAAGACAATGAGGAGGAAGCTTTATTAATCAGACAAATGGAATTCTTTGTTAAAACTGATACTAAGTTCAGTAATTAATTTTTCTGAGTAAGGCATGTAAAATAATTATATTGAAATTACTTAACATGGAATTTTATTGTTATTTAATAACCTGCTTCATGGTTGTTTATGCAAGCCGCAATTTATTTATGCCAAATTTGCATGTTATCTTTGTGAACAGAAAGCAGAGTGCTGAAAAACAGTCAAGAAATTTAAAAGTTAGGGGCCATATATTGTCAGTTATTCATAGCCAAAGCACTTAACTTTCAATTAACCAAGTCCATTTACTGAACAGTCTTG
The DNA here is from genome assembly GCF_046866305.1 of Octopus bimaculoides. Lineage (NCBI taxonomy): Eukaryota > Metazoa > Mollusca > Cephalopoda > Octopoda > Octopodidae > Octopus > Octopus bimaculoides. The sequence goes on along the minus strand of NC_142930.1, from coordinate 21,775,764 downwards.
ACTGCATCCGAAGAAAGCATAGGAATTTGAACCCCAGCTGTAACATATCCAGTGAGGGATCATGAGTAAGTCACCACAATTTCACTCAACTGGTCAATAAATTGGTCAGTCAGCATGAAGCTGTGGTGTGATTAGGTCCTTCAGATGATCTAAAATTCATTCCCTTTTCACCCTGTAAAAAGATTTTTACAGGGTGAAAAGGGGATGAATTAGCTGGACAGCCATAGATATTCATCCAGATCACCTTTGGTACACACAGAAGGTAGACCACTAAGGCCAGACCACCTCAAGCAAGAAACGATTTTGAACACTTATACACGATGTACCACAGCTAGTCTTCTACAGACACAGTATGCTATTCTCCTCCACATTGGCAGTTATATTATCAGCATCTTTCTTTTGTAAACAGCCAAAGCAATAAATTATGTCCAGCAATAAATATGTTAAAAGTTTAAAGTTTGTGAGTTGCTCCATTTCTTTACACACACAGCCAGCTAGACCACAAGATATGGTCTTCAACAATACAACACACATCAACAAGAAACCACCATAACAATGATGACTAAGCAACCATGTGACAGAAGTCTGCTTAACTGATTTTTATAAAGTCATTCATAGACAAGATCTCTGCCTTTTCTAGTGTTACTTCAACTACCTCTGAACCTCACAGTAAATATGTCTTGTGTCATTTCCACTTTAACACTTTCACCTTGCTCATCTCTCCTCACCACTCATGTTGACTCCAAACTCTACTAACCACTGCACACAACTCTACTAAACTCTACTAACCACTGCACCCAAACTCTACTTACCACTGCACACAAGCCTACTTCTCCAGAATGTTGGCCTCTAGAGTTCCCTCCTTCCACATATATTTTTTAGTGCTGACCTGCTTGTGTGGAACATTAATGGTATCATTTTTAATAGTCTTGAAAGGCATATGAAGGCCATGGGTACAGCTCCTTTCTCTAGACATAGCTAGTGAAAAAAAGACATTGACCAATGAGAGGATAATTATTTTATTGTTAGAATTTCTAGCATGAAGAGAAAAATTTGTGCTTTTGAAGAGAAATGACATCTCAAAATTGAGGTGGAGGTATCTGGAACCTTTATGAAATCTATTTGATCACTATATGTATAAGTAGTATATTTTTACAATTTAATACATAGAATTTTCTCATTTGAGAAAGGTCAAGTAAATTATTTGACCATCTGACAACAGGTAGGTTGACAAAGAAAGTATCAATTTTAAAATATTTATATAAAATCATTTCTGAGTCAAAATGAATAAAATGACAACTGAATAACTTTTGTAGAATTTAGTCAAGACTTTTATGTGACACTGATCAGGTTGAATAAATATGTAAACTTCCTTCCTCACTTGTTAAGTAGTAATTTGAACATAACATTAATTGTTTACTAATAAAAAGCTAGGCTAAAGACTTTGTGAGGATAATTTCAGAAGACATTAAATAGGTTTTCATGTATAAAATTATATTTTAATTGTCTACTGAAAACCAAGTTGGAAACTGAAAATATTTTTTTGAATTTATGAAATTGCAATGTGATTGCAATATTGAATCAATTTACTTTCTGCCAATATATTGATAATACAAAAGCTCAGATATCATATTGTAAATCTATACAGATCAGTATTGCTTAATATGTATTGGATGATTTACAAGCCACAATAATTATCATGTTAATCTATTAGCTGACTGATTATATGGTTACAAATTTAAACCTTACTTCAGCTATTGTGTCGTGACCCTGATTGTCTCAGTTTGCCTGACAACAGATGCCACTCTGTTTTCAAACTAAGATGGGAATCCAGAACTGTAAAAGTTATTGCTGCAACAAAACAATCTTAACAATGCAAGTATGGAAAACTGGATTCAAAAATATAAGACAAAGTACAAGATGATATCAAAATGTTTCCGGACTAGAAATATTTAATAAAAAATATTCACAAAATATTCATCTCCTTCAAAAAAGTCACCTTGTACACCAATACATCAGTCCCAGCGTTCCTGCCACTTTTTGAATCCAGCCTGGAAGTCGTTTTCAGTAAGTGAGTTAGGGACCCTCTGCAATTTGCTCTGCATCTTGACAATGGTGCTAAAACGACATCTTTTGAACTGCATTTTCATCTTGGAGAAGATATGGAAGTCTGCAGGTGTTAAATCTGGTTAATAGGGCAGGTGAAGAAGTGATACCATTTTGCTTTTGGTAAGAAACTCATGAATGAGGAGAGATAGGTGATAGGATACATTGTTGTAGGGAAGAATCTAATTCTTCGCATTCCACAGATCCATTTGCTTTTGCTGAAAGCCCTCCCTTGAATGAACTAAAACATCTCAGTAGAACTCTTGATTGGTGGTCTGGCCCTGGGGAATAAATTCCAGATGCACAATACCACAAAAAAGGCACAATGTAAAAAAGAAAAAAAATGAGGAGCATGCTCTTCATTAAGCTGTGGCTCTGTTGTGTGCCTGTGCTATTTGAAACATTGCATACAACCCATTGCCTCATCACCATAAGCTTACCAAAGCATGCTCAATGTCTCTGTAGCAGACTTAGCAAGTTCAATGTAATATTTCACGTTGGCCTTCGTTTCAACTTCCTGTCCATGACAAAAGTTGCAGACAACATGATTACAAAAACACAAATTTCACAACCTGTAAAGTAAACACTGCAATGTCACTCAACACACAGCATCATGAAGGTCAGTGCTAGCTTTCACTGTGCACGCAACTGTATGCTGCCATCTGTTGGTGCACTATAGAACTAATCTGGGAACTTTTTGATACCACTCGTAATTTGAATGAAATCAAGAATTTGAATTTAAAATGAAAATATTTTGAATCTTACATTTGCATGTTTCATTATGGACTTCAATAGCATTCAGGTATGCATATGTGTTTGATCGTGAATTAACATTTACTGTACCCTGAAAAATCAGCCCAAATGTTTTTGAATTTGGAAAATTCACACAAGCTGTAATGAATTCAGTGATATCATTGAAATTTGAAGACCACAATTCATTCTGTGAATGATTGGTATAAGTAATTAGTGCAAACTTTTTCATGTTTCCTCTTATTTGGTATTTGAAGGTGACACTAGAATTTTCCTTCACATCTGCTTGAGGTGACAGTACTTGAAATTTTGCATTTTCAGTATTTGTTCTTGAATAAATGTATAAGTATTTGTTTGAGTCTGTAAAATAAAGAAAATAAGCAAAATACATTAATATTGGTATGTGGTTTAAAATAAAGTTGTCAAAATAGCGACTAATCTAATGATAAATCCAAAATACATAGTAACGATAAGTTAATAATTTTCTAACTAACAAGGAACTTGTGGATCCATTGTTCATTTTCAGTTTCTGATTGCGAGAGGATGAAACTAAGTCACTTAACTTGGCGCTCTACCATTTTACCTTTCAACTGACTATGGATGTAGAGTAGACATTATGAAGGTAGAAAACATGTTTCTTGAAATAAGATAGTAAAATGTTTGATTGAAGTCTTATACATATGAAATGAAAGAAAAGGCTGCACTGTTGATCTCAGCAAAACCATTAGTTCCAGTTTGTCTATAACCATTTACTTCAACATGAATGACTAAACAAAAAAACATTTCACAATGGAGTGAAACAGGAGATGCATTGATTAGTATATTCAACTGATTCAACAAATAAACTAACCTATCTTGTAAAGCATATAAAAATTATTATGCAATATATATATATATATATATATATATGTAAAGAAATTTTTTTTAAATAAAATAAAAATAAAAAAAGAAAGAGAAAGAAAATGGATAAGTAGGAAGATAGCTGAAAAAGAGAAAACTCATACAAAAATGATAGACAAAATGTTGGGCAATGCTTGGCATTCACATACATATTTCAGTAGAGAAACAAATGCAAGCATAAATAATAAGGCAACAAGGTCTGAAATTTAGGAGGATAGACTTGTTGATTACATCCATCCCAGTGTTTAAATGGTGCTCATTTTATGAACCTCAAAAGGGTGAAAGGGAAACTCAACCTTGGCAGAAATGGAACTCAGATAGAGAAAATGTCAAAGCAATTTGTTCCATAATAATAATAATAATAATAATAATGATAATAATAATAATAATGATAATAATAATAATAATGATAAAAAGAACTGTAGAATATGTGGAGATGGACAAGAAACAATAAATCATATTATCTCTGGCTGCCCAGTCCTGGCTAAGAAGGAATATATTCACAGACATGACAGAGCTGGGACCTATATACACTGGAAGCTATGCCAACACTATGGAATAACAACAGAAAAAAGATGGTATAAACACACACCAGAAAAGGTAACAGAAAACGAGAAAACAACCATACTCTGGGATATGCCAATACACACAGATAGAGAAATTAAGGCAAATAGATCAGATATAGTTGTCAAAGATAATGAAGAAAAAAATGCTTTCTAATTGATGACAACGTTTCCCTAAAAGAAATGGAAAAACTTCCAAAATACAAAGACCTGGAAATAGAGGTAACTCGAATGTGGAATCTAAAAACAGAAACAATTCCTATCATAGTAGGTGCCTTAGGTATAATAAAAAAACATTCAGACAAATACATAACAAAAACACCAGGACTTACAAATATATATAACATACAGAAAATTGCACTACTGGGCACTGCACACATCCTACGCAAAACACTTTCAATACAGTAACCATAAGAGCATCACAGCACATACCCAAGGCACACAGAGCTGTGCTCAGTAGTGAAGTGAAAGCACGTTATAAAAATAAAACTACTGAACAATAATAATAATACAGGAATCAAAACTGCCAAACCGGAAAGCAGCTGGACTAGACAGAATCCAAGGCTACTGGCTCAAGTGGTTTAGGTCAACACGCAAATGATCTGTGTTGCAATTAGACAATTGCCTACAGTGTAGTGCAGTTTTGGAATGGATTGTAGAGGTAAAGACAACATTGTTGATAAAAGATCGGTCAAAGTGCAATGAGGCTGGCAATTACCGACCCATTGCTTGTCTTAACCTCTTATGGAAAGTGTTAACAGGCATCCTTGCTGAGAAAATATACACGTTCCTTGCGGAAAACAATCTACTGCTAGTAGAACACAAAGGATACTGAAAAGGATCCAAGGGCACCAAGAACCACCTTTTGATAGACAAGGTTGTAACGAAGAACTGCAAACAGTACCCCACCCCCCAAAAAAACTTGAGCATAGCCTGAATAGACTTTAAAAAGACATACAAAATGTTGCCGCATTTGCGGATTCTGAAAACAGTCGACATGTTTGGAATAGCTGAGAACGTGTACGCACTAATTAAGAACAACATACCTCGTTGGAAAACAAGTATTTTCTGTAACAACCAGTACTTAACCGAGGTAACAGTCAAATGAGGCATCTTCTAAGGAAAAGTAAAAATCCTCTGGGACTTTGATTTGTAGACAGACAAGGTGTTAGAGCACTGAAGGATGGATATAGCAACCTTTAGGAGGGACAAAAGATCAGCATATGAAAGAGAGAGGAAAAATTGATAAATATGGAGACCTGAGAAATGAGATCGCCAAGATGTGGCAGCTACTAGAGTCCAACATAAAGGTTGTCCCTCTTGTCATCGTAGCATTGGGTTCAATACCACCAAACCGGAAGAAACATCTAGAAACTTTAGAAATCCCCTACAATCTGGGTGTATTTCAAAAATAGGTTTTACTTGGAATTGTATGCATATTGCGTAAAGTATTGTCTGCCTGAAGTCCTTATTGTGACTTGACAGACAGTACAACAATATCTTCAATCAATAACATCACGATATTGGATACTGTGCAACGTCTTCTGGAAACACTCGACATGTGTGGAATAGCTGAGAACGTGTGTGCACTGATTAAGAACAGCAAGTCTAGTTGGAAAACAGCAAGCCTAGTTCCTGTAACAACCAGCACATAGCCAAGGTAACAATCAAAAGAGGTATCATCGAAGGAGACTTAAGTTCACCTCTGTTATTTGTTATAGCCTTGACCCCACTTTTTGTAGTCCTGCATAAAATTAATGTGCACTATGAGCTGAGAAAGAACGAACCTCGTCTCAACCACCTTCTCTTCATGAATGATTTAAAGCTGTTCGCAAAAACAGAGCCTGAAATTGGAGAGGCTGGTTGAGACTATGCAAATGTGCAGCAAGGATATAGGGATGGAATTCGGTATCTCGAAGTGTGCGGTGCTTACTTTGAAGCGGGGGCAAAGAGTAAATTGTAAGGGCATAGAATTGCCAAATGGAGAGAGAATGGAAGATCCGGATGATGGTGGGTACAAGTACCTTGGGATCCTGGACTTGGACAATATCTTGCACAAAGAAATGAAAGACAAGATCTTCACTGCATATTTCAAGCACCACAAAGTTCTCTTGAAATCGAAACTCAACTCAAAAGACCTTGTGACTGCCATCAACATATGGGCTGTTGCTGTAGTCCGCTATAGAGCACCCATCCTGAGATGGACACAAGCGGAGATTGATCAACTCGATCGCACTACTCGAAAGACAGTGACAATGCATGGAGCCCTCCACCATACGGCAAATGTACACAGGTTCTACATGAAGAGAGATAAGGGTGGACCTGCGCTGATTAGCGTAAGGGAGTGCATCAGCAGTGAAAGAAGAAACATGGCGGAATATTTAGTAATCAACAAAGAGACCTGCTGCAGTATGCTGCTAGTGCAGAAAGAGTTATCAAAAATGGACTTGAGAGTGCTCATGAATTCTGAACAAGAACAGCCAACGAGAGAGAAGAAACCCTACTCCATATGGAATTACATAGTCAGTTCCACCTTGAAACCAACAAATTAAAAGATCAGGAAGCATCATGGAAGTGGCTCAACAAGGGTGACTTAAAAAGAATACTGAAAGCCTAATCATCGTGGCCCAGGACTAGGCATTGAATACCAACTCAGTAAAAACGAATATATACCACACAAGTGCAACAGACTTCTGCAGAATGTGTGGGATGAGGGTTGAAAGTGTGACTCACATTGTCAGTGCTAGTGAAAGTCTTGCACAGAAAGAGTACAAGCGTAGACACGACAAAGTAGCCTCAAACCCCACTGGCTACTATGCTGTAAGCATGGATATGAGGTTACGGGTGCTTGGTACCAACACACACTGGAAAAGGTAATGAACGAAAAGGGGAAGGCAAAAATCCTCTGGAACTTTGATTTCTAGATAGACAAAGTGTTAGAGCACCGAAGCCCGGATATAGTAACCTTTATGAAGGACAAACAAGAGTGTCTAATAATCGACGTAGCAGTGCCAGGAGATCAACATATCATCATGAAGGAAAGAGAAAAAGTCGATAAATATGGAGACCTGAGATGTGGCAGCTACGAGAGTCGAACATAAAGGTTATCCCTATTGTCTTCGGAGCATTGGGTTCAATACCACCCAATCTGAAAAAAAAGAAAATCTGAAAACCTTAGAAATCCCCTTCAATCTAGGTGTATTGCAAAATCAGCATTACTTGAAACGCTAAGATGTGGCAACTACGAGAGTCAAACATAAAGGTTATCCCTATTGTCATCGGAGCATTGGGTTCAATACCACCTAATCTGAAAAAAAGGTCATCTGAAAACCTTAGAAATCCCCTACAATCTAGGTGTATTGCAAAAGTCGGCATTACTTGGAACTGCATGCATATTGCGTAAAGTAATGTCTTTCTGAGGTCCCTGCTGCGACTTGACAAACAGTACAGACCCTCGGTAGACATAATATCCTCAATCAACAACCTCACGATATTGTATACTGTGCGACGCGTATAATAATAATAATAATAATAATAATAATAATAATAATGTTGTACTCCGGATGGTGTACAAGGCTATTGGCGGAAGAACTTAATACAGTTGCATGAAAGGATCACAGTGCAACTGAATGACTGCCAGCAGCAAGGTCATCTCCCTACCTGGATGACAAGTAGATGAACGCTACTATGCCTCAAGGATCCCTTGAAAAGGAACTTGGCATCAAATTTTCAAACTATAATCTGTTTACCACTAATGTGGAAGCTTATGACAGGTGTTTTGGCGGAAAAGTTTAACAACAATCTGGAAAGTAACAATCTTATATCCAGAAGAACAGAAAGGATGCAGGAAACAAAGTAGGGCAACAAAAGATCACTTATTAGTTGATAAAATAATCATTAGAAATTGTAAAAGTTGTTGACAGAACTGAATGTAGCATGGCTTAATTACTATTGTAGATGGATTCCGACCACCCCTAAGAGACTAAGGGTGAACAGACTCATTGTTATAAAATAAAGAGCAGTGAGTGATTGGCAGTAATGGGTGCGGTGGTCTACATTTTAAAAGTAACTCTTTATAAAAATATAAAATGTTATAAGTGTGGTAAGATAGGCGATAAAAAAACCACACTGCGAAACAAAATCTAAAAGACGGTTCAACAGTAAAAATCACGTAAACAGGTTATCGGTGACAAGAAATATGAACGAGCCTGAAAGGAAATTTGTGCATGTAAAAATTAATAACAGAAACGTAAGGTTACAATTGAATACAGACAGCAATACCTCAATAGTTAACACAGATACATGGGGGGAAAAAAACGGGAGACGTAAATTAAAAGAAATTTCAAAAATTGTCTGTGGTGTGCCAGGAAAAAAATTTAAGGGCGAATAGATAAGTGACATTACATTTCATGAAAAAATCTTAAAAGTCAAAGTTTTTGTGTTGAACACTACGACAAATCTATTTGTAACTGACTGGATGGAATTATTTAACTTATGGGACCTCAAATAAATCTTTTCTCTAGAATTGTGAATAGTTTTCCCGCCAGAAGAAATAAGTCGTCAAACGAATTGAGAAAAAGAAATTAAAATATTTTTCCCGAGGTTCTGTCTGATAAATTAGGTCTGTGCACCAAAATCAAGGCGATGTTTCAAATACAAGAAAACACCATCCCGACATTTAAACAAAAACGAACTGTACCACTCACTGCGTTAGAACAGGTTAACTTAAATTTAGAGAGATTAGAAAAAATTAGAATTATCCAAAAAGTGGAATATAGTCAATGGACATCACCAACTGTGTACATTAAGAAAAAGAGTAATAAAATCAGAGTGTGTGCTGATTTTTCTACTGGTTTAAACAAATGTCTTAAAATATGTCACTCTCCACTACCTACTCCGGAGGATATTTTTGCGAAATTAAACGGTGGCAAAGTATTTTCTAAATTGGATCTCTCTGACGCGTACCTACAAATTAGAGTAGACAATGAATGCTCTAAATACCTAACAATTAGTACACATAAAGGACTGTATAAATACAACAGGCTACCATTTGGCTTAAGAAAGAGTCGCACTAGCAATTTTTCAACTGATTATGGATGCAATGTTAGCGGACTGTGAATTCAAAATTAAATTCTATATCTGAGTAATGTACTCATTAAAATCGGATACAGGGATCAGCATGTAGAGCACGTAAAATATGTATTCGAAAAATTAGGGATTATAGCTTTACGTTGAGTGAAGAAAAGGGTGAATTTTTCTTATCGAAAATAAGATATTTAGTGCAAATAATTGATAGAAATGGACATCGACCAGATCCGTCGAGAGCAGACGCAATCAAAAATATGCCCTCTGACAGATATAGCAACCTTACAAGCTTTTTTGGGACTAGCAAATTATTACCAAAATTATATTCCAAATATGCATAAAGTGAGGGTTCGAATAATTTGCTAAAAAAGATGTGAATTGGATTTGGTGAGAAAATTGTCAAAAGGCGTTTGACGAAATTAGAAGAATATCAATATCCGAGTTGCCGTTAGCATACTTCGACACTGCTGCTGATATTGTTGTAGCTTCAGACACTTCTGAGTATGGTATAGGAGTAGTAATGCTGCATAAATATAAAGATGGTAACATGAAGGGGATTTGAAGCTGGAAACACATAGCACAATCATTAAGTCGAAAAAGTACTGAAGTCGGAGAAATGTAAGATTTTGTGAGACTTTCCTATTCAAACGGACAAGAAGTTAGAAAATAATAGACCAGACATAACAATTATAAATAAGGAAAAGCGAAGTTGCTTACTTATCGAGCCATCATGCTTGTTTGATTCCAAAAGGATGGAAAGCAAAGTCGACCTCGGTGGAATTTGAATCCACTAATAATAATAATAATAATAATAATAATAATAGTAATAATGATAATATCCAGGGAGACACGCGCTCTCCACACCTTTTCTGCTTGGCACTGACACCTTTATTTGAGATGCTAAATAGAACTGGATGCGGATACAAATGTTATGCCAAAACAATCAGCCACCTTTTATATATGAATGTTACCTTAGTTCACTGGTAGTGAACAGCTGACACCGTAGTACATCTCCAGCGTTAGAAGCTGTGCAAAGGCAATAATAATAATAATCGTCATCATCATCATCATCATCATAAATGCCCCGATGCAGTACCAGGCAGTGGCTCTCATAGCTTCTGATCTTAACTGATTGGAAGTGTTACCATCTACATTGTTCTGTCTTGGTATAAAAGATGGGCTACGGTAAGTATTCTGCTCAGTGCCGCCGATTTGCTTGTCAGTAGTTTGACCTTAACCAGTTGAGTATGCCTCTTAGTGGCTGACGATATGTACATTTCTGATCATGAGCAGAAGTATTGGGGAAGCATCAACAGCTATGTGTTGAAAGGAATTCTTTGGGGTTTGGATAATTCCCCCTTGGAAACATGGGTGTTTTGCCCAGCTTCCTTAAACAACCCCTATTCAGGGACCTTTTGAGCGGGATGGGCTACTCGACCTGAAGAAAATTCTAACTGGGCCCCACATATGGTTGTGATGCACGTGGCTATTGTACCATTATCAGATAGGTAGTCATGACGGGTATACTGGGTTTCATATATTTTGCTCCAGTGTCACTTTGATGGAATGCACTGCTTTCTCACTCAGTGATAATAATAATAATCCTTTCTATTTTAAGCACAAGGACTGAAATTTGAGGGAGGGATATAGTCGATTACATCGACCCCAGTGTTTAAATGGTACTTAATTTATCGACCCCGAAAAAATGAAAGGCAAAATCTACCTCGGCATAATTTGAACTCAGAATGTAGCAGCAGATGAAATACCACTAAGCATTTTGCCCAGTGTGCTAACGAATCTGCAAAGCTTACCAGGACTGTAACAAATAAGAAACAGTATGGACATGTGACAGCGAGATGCCTAGGAAGATAGATCAAAGAGAACTGCTGCGAATAACAGCATGGGCGTGTGACAGTGAGCTGCCTGGGAAGCTAGATCAAATCTGAAACCATCAAGAAGCAGGAAGTCTTCTATGATCTGAGCCTATGCTCTTCTGTGGAAAGAATACATGAAGTGAGAAAAAATTGGAGAGAGAAAAGAACAAACAGGTCTCAATTAAACAGTCTCCACATGCTGAAGCCAGTATGCTCCGTTGGATGTGTAATGTCAATGTGAATACCCGTCAGAGTGTAAGTATCTTGAGAGAAAAGCTGAACATTAGAAGCATCAGTTGTGGTGTGCAAGAGAGACGATTGTGCTGGTATGGACATGTGGTGAGAATGGATGAGGATAGCTGCGTGAAAAAGTGCCACACCCTAACAGTTGAGGGAACCCGTGGAAGAGGTAGGCCCAGGAAGACCTGGGCTGAAGTGGTGAGGCAAGATCTTCGTACATTGGGCCTCACCGAGGCGATGACTACTGACCGAGACCTTTGGAAATGTGCTGTGCGTGAGAAGACCCGGCAAGCCAAGTAAGATCGTTGCCAGTGCCCCTGGACTGGCTTGTGCGGGTGGCACATAAAAGACACCATTTCGAGCGTGGCCGTTTTCGTGCGGGTGACACGTAAAAGCATCCACTACACTCTCTGAGTGGTTGGCGTTAGGAAGGGCATCCAGCTGTAGAAACTCTGCCAAATTAGACTGGAGCCTGGTGTTGCCATCCGATTTCACCAGTCCTCAGTCAAATCGTCCAACCCATGCTAGCATGGAAAGCGGACGTTAAACGATGATGATGATGATGATGCTGAAAATATATGATACATGATATATATATATATATATATATATATATATATATATATAATAAAATTAGGATTTAGATGGAATCGGGTACTTGAAAAGATATGCAACAGGTAGGGTTGGATAAACCTGTGGTTCTGGCCTATGGTTCTGGCCTATGGTTGGTGAGTATGAAATAGGATATTCTGGTTGTGCACACAGAGAAAGCCAACCCTATGAATTTTTAGTGCCTAGGGGCTGGTGTAAGGCATGCATTACTTTGAATTGCTCATTGCTGGTATACTCTAGGGTTCCGACAAATCGTAAATCCCCTTGGTGTATTATTAGGTCGTAAACCTTGACAGTTGCTCACTTTACACCATTATTATATTTTGATCATCTTTATTTTTAGTTAGAAAGCTGACACAAATATTTCTTCATTCTAACTCATTTTGCACCTTATAAAGTATTTATAAATCGTTTTTTGCTATTTTTGCTTAGAGATGGATACGAGGGAAATTCGAACAGTTTTGAAATAAGAGTTCTTTCTTAGAAATACAGCATCACAGACAGCACTGAATATTAATGGAGTCATCATCATCATCATCATCGTTTAACGTCTGCTTTCCATGCTAGCATGGGTTGGACGATTTGACTGAGGACTGGTGAAACCGGATGGCAACACCAGGCTCCAGTCTGATTTGGCAGAGTTTCTACAGCTGGATGCCCTTCCTAACGCCAACCACTCAGAGAGTGTAGTGGGTGCTTTTACGTGTCACCCGCACGAAAACGGCCACGCTCGAAATGGTGTCTTTTATGTGCCACCCGCACAAGCCAGTCCAGGGGCACTGGCAACGATCTCGCTCGAAAATCCTACAGGAGCCAGTCAGGCGGTACTGGCAACGGCCACGCTCAAAATGGTGCATCTCATGTGCCACCCGCACAAGAACCAGTCCAGGGGCACTGGCAACGATCTTACTTGGCTTGCCGGGTCTTCTCACGCACAGCCCATTTCCAAAGGTCTCGGTCCGTAGTCATCGCCTCGGTGAGGCCCAATGTACGAAGGTCTTGCCTCACCACCTCAGCCCAGGTCTTCCTGGGCCTACCTCTTCCACGGGTTCCCTCAACTGTTAGGGTGTGGCACTTTTTCACGCAGCTATCCTCCTCCATTCTCACCACATGTCCATACCAGCGCAATCGTCTCTCTTGCACGCCACAACTGATGCTTCTAATGTTCAGCTTTTCTCTCAAGATACTTACACTCTGACGGGTATTCACATTGACATTACACATCCAACGGAGCATACTGGCTTCATTCCTTGCGAGCTTACGTATGTCCTCAGCAGTTACAGCCCATGTTTCACTGCCATGTAGCATGGTTGTTCGTACGCATGCGTCATACAGTCTGCCTTTTACTCTGAGTGAGAGTCCCTTTGTCGCCAGCAGGGGTAAGAGCTCTCTAAACTTTGCCCAGGCTATTCTTATTCTAGCAGCTACACTTTCAGCGCACCCACCCCCACTACTAACTTGGTCGCCCAGATAGCGGAAGCTATCGACTACCTCTAGTTTTTCACCCTGGAATGAGATAGAAGTTGTTTCCTGTTTGTTTGCAGTCTTTATTGCACCTGAACATCTGCCACAAACAAAAACTAACTTGCTAGTTAACCTGCCTTTGATGTTGCTGCACCTCTTATGTGTCCATAGCTTGCACCGGGTACATCTTATAGAGTTACTACCTACTCCTTTTCTACATACTGAGCAGGGCCATCTACCTGAAGGGGTTTGTGTTTTATCTACCTTCCTACTTATTAGGATTTTGGTTTTAGCTAGGTTGACTCTAAGGCCCTTCAATTCTAGACCTTGCTTCCACACCTGAAACTTCTCCTCTAGTTCTGATAGTGACTCCGCAATTAGGGCAAGGTCATCAGCATAGAGGAGCTCCCAGGGGCAACCTGTCTTGAACTCCTCTGTGATTGCCTGGAGGACTATGGTAAATAATAGGGGGCTGAGGACGGAACCTTGGTGGACCCCTACCTCTACCCGGAATTCATTGCTGTACTCATTTCCAACCCTCACCTTACTGGCCGCATCTCTGTACATGGCTCGCACAGCTCTCACTAGCCATTCTTCTATCCCAAGTTTCCTCATTGACCACCAGATAAGGGATCGGGGGACCCTGTCAAAGGCTTTCTCCATGTCAACGAAAGCCAGGTACAGAGGTTTATCCTTGGCTAGGTATTTCTCTTGCAACTGTCTTACTAGAAATAAGGCATCAGTAGTGCTTTTACCTGGCACGAACCCAAACTGCATCTCATCTAAATTGATTCGCTCCCTAATTAGTTGGGCTATGACCCTCTCTGTAACTTTCATAACCTGATCTAACAGCTTGATGCCTCTGTAATTATTTGTATCTAAAGCGTCCCCTTTACCTTTGTAGCAGTTGACTATGATGCTGCTACACCAGTCATAGGGTATGACTCCTTCGTGTATCACCTGGTTCGTAATACGGGTGACTAGGCTATAGCCAACACTGCCAGATATTTTGAGCATCTCTGCAGTGATTCCTGATGGGCCGGGGGCTTTCCCGGTCTTCATACTCTTAATTGCTTTATCTACCCTGGTACTATCAACTCGGATAGCTGGTCCCTCTATTGGGTCGACATAAGGCAGGCTCTCTTTCTCCCATTCATTCTCTTTATTAAGCAATCTATCGTAGTGGCATCTCCAGACCTCTTTCTTTGCATCCTCATTTAATGCAAGCGTACCATCATCCATGCGAACACATTTCTCTCCTACAACATCACTATTCTCTCTCCTACACTGTCTTGCAACCCGAAATACCTCGAGTCTTTGGTCCTCACGGCGCAGAACATTGGCAAATCTTTCCTTATCTGCTTCCCCTCTGGCTAAATAAACCTGTCGCCTAGCCTCCCTTCTGGCACATTGGTACAATTCCCTGCTACCACCGTTCTTCCAGTCCTTCCAAGCTTGTTTCTTTTGTCTAATAGCCCTGTCTACCTCCTTGTTCCACCACCACGTTACTCTGGGTTGGGAGGGGACCTTACACCACCCACAAATCTGGTCGGTGGCTTTCAACAGGTTGTCCCGCAGAAATCTCCAATTTCTCCTTTATTCTAATGTTATTACACAGCAGACAGTATCAAATAGGTTTGCAAAATTTCGTTCTGGTAACTTTGACCTCATAAATGAGCAATGCAGTCGACCAGAAACAAAGGTGGATAATGACGAACTGAAAGCCACAGTCAAGTCAGATTTATCTGAAACATAATTTTATAAACAAAAAATGTCCCAAGAATACAGCAGGGACATGTCTGAAGTCTGTCGAGGCTAACTAGTTAGTTAGTTGGCCTCAACAGACTTCAGCCACGTCCTTGCTGTATTCTTAGGATATTCTTTTCTTTGAAAAATTACGTCTCATCTGATGATTACAGTTTTTTGTCATGGCGTAATGTTCTCATTCTTCTATTAAAAAATGCATAAGAAACAGTTGTAATGAGCTGAGATTTATCCATCGTCTGTTATTATTCATTTGATTATATATACATATACATATATATATATATATATATATATATATATATATATATATATATATAGTATCATTTACATATATACATTTAAATATTTTGGATAATAAAGAAAATAAGAAAACTTACAGCTGTAGTATGAATTTTGATGTCTTACATACCACAAAAAGTTGTTACTGTATATTTTATACTTGCATATTCCATTTTGAAAGTCACAGTCAAAGGGACCTGCAGCAATATAGAAAACATGTAAATGAAAGTTTATGCACCATAATTTGAAGAACTGAATTTTGGGGATTTCAAAACAGATAAATTTCTTTGAAAGTTTCTTTTGCTAATTCTGAAATATTTAACAGAAAATATATATATTATACTTCCAATTCTAGTAATTATCAATTAAATTACTGTAACAATTTAATATTGTGTCTGCATAAATATTAGAACAAAAAATAAAAGGCAGGTCATTTTTTTTTAATGTTTAACATACTGACATTCAAATTTTGAATATCAATTAATAAAAATTTGAATATCAATTAATAAAATTAAGTAAAATCGATACAGATTATAAAGACAAGCACTTTTCTGCTGTCTAGTATGTGTACATATGTGTTAGGGTGGGTGGGCAACAGTTATAGCTTAGTCAGGAAGAGAAGGATGTGGCCATCATCTTTGCAATCCCTCTCAGATAAGTAGGGTTAAATTTTTAACATTAGTTGAGCTTGAGCATCTCCAAGTCGAAGTTTGCAGAATAATGCAAGCAAGGAGAAAATTCTAGAAAGTTTGTGCTCTTGTGAGGATAGCTGAGTCAAAATATGAATTCTGGAACCTGGGTGGCAGTTGATATAGTAGAAAAGGAGAGAGAGGTGTGTTGGATGAGGTGAGCAAGCAAATAATTCAGAATAACACATCCAATCCAGTCTATGGTACTGGGTTCAGATCCTTTATGGTTGGATAAGCCATTCATCCATCTAGGATCAAAAAATAAGTACCAGTAATATCCTGGATTAAAATTAATTGACAATATCCTTTTCACCTTACAAAGAATATATTGCTCGGCTAAGTGTAGCAAGAATACAAATAACTTTTCTGTTGGGATCCCAGGCTATTTCAGTATTGATTGTTGTTATTTCATTTTCCTGACTGATATTTTCCTTAGTAAGAAGAGTATGATCCTAGCAAATTTCATGACTTCCCCACCTTAGGTGCCAGAAGAAAACGGGAATGTTCTGTTTTATCAGTTTACATGTCTAAAACTTGCAATTTATGGTGTTATCCTGAATACTGAGTGCACCATTGCGAGTTACATTGAAAGCCAGATTTCTGGGAACCCCATAATCCATTGGATTAGTGAGGGCCTCACTTAAAAATTTCCATTACATGGATATTTTGAGTGAGTCAGCCTAATGAAGCTTAAATCACATATGGGAGGATTTGAGCTGAACACTGTAACTGGTTAAGTCTCTTCATCTGCAGGTTTTCAATATTCTCACTGAAAACAGAAGATTGACCAGTGTCTGTATGTGAACTAATATGGTAATCAATTAATGAGTATAAAACTCAAAAGAAGAGAATAGTATTTTGAAGATACTACATTCATACGGTAAAGTGAAAATAACTGCTTCTTGCTGAATTAGGAAAAACTTTAAAGGTAATTCTAGCTGTCCACTAAAGAAAACCTGGAAGAATGTTGTAGAGCTGAAATATATGAGAAGATAGAAATATCAAGCATAACTTATCATTATGGCAGGGAACATCATCAACTGTTGTGGAACAAAGTCAAGATAATAGATAAAGAACATGGAAGATAAGATGATGGAAGGAATCAGTGTATATGCTTAGCTTTGATAACTTTTTCAGTTGTCCTAGCAGAGGGAGGAATATCATATACCATTAATCAAGAACACTTGCAAACACAGTTAGGGTTCCATTACCAATTTGTTCTATGTGACAAAGGGATTGTGTATATCAGGGATGAATCGATGTCATGTATATGTAATAGTTTAGCTAGTAGATGTGTGTTGAATCTCTAGGCCAGTCAAACAACATCTGGCTCAAGTGGAACAAGTGCCATCACAAGCAGAAGAACAGATAATACGAAAATGTTTCTGGTATGACTAAAGAATGAGAACAATTGATCTCTCTGGACTGAATAAAATGTTTGGTTTGAAATTCCAAGAAGGGTACCATATATGATAGACACCCATAGACAGTCACAGAGTGCAACAACTGAAACATTGTGACTATTACAAGCAAAGTAAAGATACTAGTCTGGACATATCAGTTTATAAATAATTCCTCATCTCAGAAATTCAGGATAAAAATATATTTTGAGATATCAAAATTTATTTCCTTCCTCTTGATGAAAATATCAATTCAATAATGATTTTTTACTGAGCAGTGAGAATGATGAAATTAACTGCTTAGGCTAGTGCATTGCTACTCCATTTATATCTACTCAGTGATCAAGTCAATAGTAGTTACTCTCATCATATATAAACAAACCCTATCAATATAGCTAATCCTTTTACATATGAAAATTCTTTTAATATTACCAGGGCATCCTTTTTCTTCAACTACTACATTGTCTATTGCAATGTCTCCTTGGTACGAATTTCCTCTTACAGCTACAAATATGATTTCATTTATGTCATTTTCAATATGCAAACATGCTTTGCGCCAGTATCTTCCTTTATTTCCTTTCTTTGTCCAGACTATTTCTTCAGTTGAAGATTGATTAGTGACAAATACAACATATAGTTGACCAACGTAACTTCCATACATGTTGTAATTAAATTTCAGATTTTTCCCTTTGGCATTTTTTGAAACTGGAAACTTAAGGCTTGTTGTATCATTTAAATTTCCATAAGAAGCTTCTGCATACATATAGTACCCTGTAAAAGAAAAATGATGATATTGATTTGTCAGTCATTTATTAACAATTTAGACAGTAGAATTGGATATCAGAATTATTAAAACAACATTTTCATGAGAAATTTTATATCTAATGTTTCTTTTTAGTTAATATAAAATTTTGAATAGTAATTCAGTTGTAATTCATTAAAACTTTATCATTTAACTTTCAAGTGATAAAAAATATGACTATTGGCTTGTTTTATTGAATTTGATTTAACTTTATGTAACATAGATTCAATTACATTTGTTATACGAGTTTATATCATATCTTCACCAAAATTGCAACTTATCACTGTGCAGACTGATTTCATCCTTAATTCCTACTACAATTGTATCCTACCATCTAGCTCCAGCATGATGTCTCATCTTATGAGCAAAGATGTAGAGAGGAGGGCCAAATAGATAGGAATAACTGTTCTTGAGTCATTTCAAATTTGTTCCTGCCACCTTGCAGTGTTTCTGAGATGAATCGTTTATTCTACATTGATCTGGAATTTATTTCCAATATTTAACATGATTTTAGACAATCTAGTAATGTGCAGCAATTGTTTAAGTCTATTTTGTCATTAGACCCACATTCTAGGTAATGGCTGGTATAGTCAGGAAAATGTGCAGTGTCTACAACCATCACAAAACTTTTTTCAAGTTAAATAGATATAGTTGATATCTAGCTAAATGTTCTTTAAGTTAACATGTAAGCAGAATCAGAAGTTAGCTCTACAATAAATATCCGAGGAATGCCAGAGAATGATAAGCCTAAGGAATGATACAGAACAAATTGAAGTTAGAAACTCATATACAATCGGTGCGACAGAAAACATGAAATGAAAAGCAGAAAATTAACCCATGTTTTGAATGTGGTGAATTACACTACAGATTCGACCGCCCTTATAGAAATCGAAAATGCTTTAAGTGTAATGTAATAGGTCATAAAATATGACGCTGTAAATCAAAACTTAGAAAATAGTTCAACAGAAAAAAATCACGTAAACAGTTTATCGTCGACAAGAAATACAAACCAGACTCAAAGGAAATTTGTATATGTAGAAATTGATAATACAAATGTAAAATTACAGTTAGCTACAAGTAATGACATTACTTTACTTAATGAAAACACATGCAAAACAATCGGGAAACCTGCATTCCAGAAAACGTCGAAGATTGCACATGGAGCTTGGAGATTAAATTAATTTTTAAAGGCGAAATTATCTGTAACGTTATTTCATGGTAAGACTATAAAAATGAAAACTTATTGATTAAAAAATACAAGCAAATTTTTGGAACTGACCAGATGGAACTATTCGACTTATGGGATTTACCCATAAATAATTTCTGTAAAGATGTAATGGGGTCGTGCGCCAGTTCAAATACAAAAGTCAGAAAATTTAGAAAAAAAGTGAAAAGATTGTTTCTTGATGTTTTTTCGAACGAGTTGGGTCAGTGCAATAAATTTAAAGCAAAATTTTAAGTTAAAGAACATTCATTACTAATTTTCAAACTCAAGCGTAATGTACCGTTTGCAGTACTGGAACAAGTGAATAAGGAATGAGACAGACTGGAAAAAATGGGAGTGATTGAAAAGATTGACCATTCAGACTGGGTGTCTCCAGTGGTGTATGTAAAAAAGAACAATAAAATTCGTGTATGCGCAGATTTCTCGTCGGTACTAAATGAATGTTTAAGACAGTATAACTACTCATTTCCTAGCCTAGAGGAAATATTCTGGAAATTAGATCTGTCTGATGCTTTCTTACAAATACAAGTTGAAGACGAATGTATTTAGCTGCTAGCAATTAATACTCATAAAGGTCTGTACAAATTTAACTGGCTTCTGTTTGGCATAAAAGTTGCTCCGGCTATATTCCAACAAGTGATGGATGCGATGCTTGCAGAGTGTGACTTCGCAATGGCCTATCTAGATAATATATCAATTAAAAGTGAATCCTGTGGTCAACATGTCGAGCTTGTGAAATGTGATTTGGAAAAAATAAAAGATTACAGTTTCACACCGATTGAGGGGAAATGCGAATTTTTCTTGCCTAATATAATGGGAGGCTAGGTTTATGATATCGGATGGATATCGCCTTCTCCCATTGACTTTTGTTCTTTGCGTTGTTTCAGGCTCCAGCAAGTGAGGAAAGAAGACTTAAGTAAGATACAAATTCTTAACCAGTTTTATTTACAAGTTACACAGAAGGTGTGTTGCCCTCAGTATGCCATTTTAAGCTGTGTGCGTGCGTTGTATCTTCATTAACGCGGGCCCATTGCTTCTGGAGATACGACATACAGACAAGGCTAGCCTGGTGACCCAGCCAGTGAAGTGTGTTCAGCAAGCGCTTGCAGTGAAGAAGAGATAGAATCTGTTTGCTGGGCCCTTATATCCAGTTTGCCATCACGAGCCTCGTTGTGATCTCGCGCATGGCAAATAGATGCAGGTGAGATCTCGCTCCAGTCTCGGAAATGGCAATGGCTGCCGCGAGATCTCATCCAATATAGCGCTGACTGCTTGTGCCGCTACAAGGGCTCCCCCCTGAGGATGGCAGTGCGAAAACAGAATAATTGGAGCAGGCACAAGAAAGAGCAAAGATGGTAACTGATCGCAACCAACAAGATATGGTACAACAATGTGACAAGTCAAATAGAAAAATAATTGCAAGAAATAGAAATTGCCATGCACAAAATTTGACAAAATGTTCAACGGCAGAGTATTGGAACTGTTCAGTAACACAAGAAAGCAACTGTATGTCACAAGAAACACAAAAGAGATTGTCAGATATAAATAATTTTAGTGAGTTTTTTGGGCCAATGCACAGTGCGGCCTGTCCTGGTGACATAAGGTGTGTTTGTGTTAGGTTGTGGCGAGGAAGGTGTAGGTGATGGTGTGGTCAAAGGTGCATGTGAGGGTAGTTGTAAAGGATCAAAAGTGGGCGTGGCCGGAGTGTTATCGAAGGGCGTGAAAACTTCAAAATATGCCGTTTTCAGACTGTCGACCACCGATGTCGAGAGTAAAAATTTTGGGTGTGCGCGACAGCACATGAAATGGTTCTTTATAAGGAGAAACAAGCGGTCCTTTGACAGAATCATCCCGAACAAAAACATGAGTCCATTTGTCAATATCCGGTGGGACATGAGAAGGAATAAACTGGTTACGCGGATGCATGGGTGGAAGACTTAAGAGAAAGGAGCGACGTCTGGTGACATACGACGTTGGATCAGGAGGCGATGAGTTGTCTGGCGCTAACATTGTGCCAGGGAGTGCCAGGATGGTACCGTGAATGAGTTCAGCAGAGGAGAAACCTAAGTCTGCTTTAACAGCAGTGCGACAGCCAAGAAGAACGATAGGCAGGAATTCTGTCCAAGACTGCGGATCAGGAGTGGCGCGTAGAGCGGCCTTCAGTTGCGTGTGAAGACATTCGACCATCCCGTTGGAGGCTGGGTGGTAGCTGGTCGTACGAATGTGATGAACGCCTAGGATTCGTGATAATTCACGAAATAGGGAAGCTTCGAACTGGCATCTGTGATCAGTGGTTATTTTAGCTGGGACATCAAAGCGAGCAATCCAGTTAGAAATGAAAGCTCGAGCAACTGACCCAGCGGAAATGTCCACTATTGGAATGGTCTCTGGCCAACGAGAGAATCGATCGACGCATGTGAATATGTAAGAGAAACCGCGACTGACAGGCCATGGTCCAACCAGATCAATGTGGACATGGCGAAAACGAGCCTCCGGAGGAGAAAACTGTCCAAGAAGATCGCGAATATGTCTGTGGATTTTAGAACGCTGGCATTTTACACAAGAGCGTGTCCAATCGGTAATCATCCGGCGCATATTAGGCCAGAAAAACCGAGCCATAATAAGCTTCACCGAGGCAGCAACGCCAAGATGTGACAGTGAATGCAAGGCATCAAACACAGAGCGCTGGTGGTTCTCTGGTACAAACGGTCTGGGAGAACCAGTAGTTGTGTCACAAAGAATGGTGCCTTCAGCAGACGGAAGTGGAAGATAGGCAAACTTGCAACAGGGCAACTTGGTAAAAGCTAAATCCAAAGTGTCCAGAGCTGGCTGATCCTGCGCAATGGCAGTAAATCAATTGCAGCAGCAGATGAAAGGTAGCACACATGAAGACGAGAGAGTGCGTCAGCAGGCACATTCTCTGTTCCAGGTATGTACTGAATGTCACTGGGAAATGTAGACCAGGTGACGAAAAGCACGAGGCAAGTGTTTGTCCGATTTAGATGACAGAGCAAACGTAAGAGGCTTGTGATCAGAATAAATCACAAAATCTCGGCCCTCGAGTTGATGTTGAAAATGTCGAACTGACAGATAGATCGCCAAGAGCTCGCGATCAAACGTATTGTACCAACATTCAGCTGGCTTTAATTGACGAGAAAAAAACGCCAAAGGTTTAGCCTGATTGTCTACGGTGTGCTGCAAAACAGCATCAACCGCAGAATCCGATACATCAACGGTTAAAGAGAGAGGAGCATCGGGAACCGGATGTGCAAGCAACGGAACAGAAGCTATTTCTTTCTTGATTGACTCAAAAGCAGATAACGCCTCGGCAGATAAAGTAATGGGAGAATTCTTTTTTGTATTTGTTTTCAATAGCTGAGTCAAAGGAAGTAACTTGTCTGCACAATGACAAATGAATCGTATGTAGAAGTTGACGACTCCGAAAAAGTGGCGGAATTGGCGTAATGAAGTGGGGGGTGCGATGCGCTGAATTGTATCGACTTTGGAAGAGAGAGGTCTGATACCATTTGAGTCGATATAATGCCCCAAAAATTTCAGAGAGGACTGCCCGAAAACACACTTATCGGGGTTGATTCGTACATTGTAGGCGCGAAGACACTGAAAGAGTTAATTTAAGTGTTGGAGGTGATTCTCACGCGTGTCGCTTGCAATGAGTATATCATCAACGTAAGCGAACACAAAATCAAGTACACGAACAACTTCATCGATAAATCTTTGGAACGTGCTCGTGGCGTTCCGCAAACCGAAGCTCATAAAAAGGAACTCGAAGCTGCTAAAGAGAGTAGTGATGGCAGTTTTTGGAACGTCCTCAGGATTGACTGGCATTTGATGATAGGCACGAACGAGGTCGACCATAGAAAAAATAGTACAACCATGCAAATTAGAGAAGTCCTGGAAATTTCTTATAGGATAGCGATCGGGAACAGCGACCGCATTCAAACGTCTGTAATCCCTCACCGGGAGGAAATCAGAATCCCCTTTTTACGTCAAATGAAGGGGAGAATTAAGGGACTGGTGGAGAGGAGAATAAGGCCAAGCTGGAGCATGTACTCAAACTCGGAACTCGGTCAGGAGCAAGTCGCCGCGAGCGTGAAAAGACAGGTGGCCCAGTGGTGGTAATATAGTGGAGGGTCGAGTGAGTAGATTTTGCCGTTTGGAATAGCTGATCTACCAGTTCTGGGAAAGAAGCCAAGAGTGAATGAAATGCATCACCAGCAGTGGCAACGAAAAATGAAGGACTGAGAACAATATTGGTAGTGACCTTTGCAGGTGTAGACAAAAACGTAGAACCGTCGACGAGTCTCTGTCGCCTGACCTCTACCAATAGATTTAAATTGTTCAAAAAGTCCGCACCCAGAATAGGATGTGGGAGATCAGCTATGACAAAAATCCACCTAAAATCCCGGCGAAGATTAATGTCAATATGTAAGGAAACTTGACCGTAAGTCGCAATGGGAGACCAATTGACCGCGTGCAAGGTGATCTCTGAACGCTTTGGCTTGTCTGTAGCGAGACGCAAAGGCCAAATAGAGCAACTAGAACCTGTGTCAACCATAAACGCCTCGTTAGGCACGCGGTCCTTTACAAAAAATGCACGATTTGAGGATAATTTGCCGAAAGTGCTTGACGTGCTCAAATCCTCCGCAGGTCGTTTTCCGACGAGTGGAAAGAACAAGGCTGAATGCATTTACGGGCTTTATGCTGATACCTGGCGTGGTACCAACAAAGACCGGAACTAGACAAAAAGGAATCGGTCGAGCGTGAACGGGACCGGCTTCTACTGCGACGGCGCGAAGAGTTGGAGAGCCCTCCACAAAACGCGTCCATCTGGTGAGTTAAAAAAGCAAGTTTCTCCAAAATGTCATCATGTGATGAGGAAGATGCAGCGGAAGAAAGCTCTGAGCAAGAGCAGACATGGCGAGGTGCTGGCTGGATAGCGAACTCTAAAATTTTATCAGCCATGATAGCTAGTTGATCCACGGTGTTGGTATCAACCGCTGTAGTTAAAATGGTTTGCACATTGGGCGGTAGCCGGGAGAAGAAAAGCTTCCGTAAGAGCGAGTTGTCCTCAGCCGTGTCGCTGAGCTCGCGGAGATGCCGTAAAAATTGAGACAGCATCCTGTCTCCTAGCTCCCCATCTTGCATTATTTGCTTAAACTTAGACTCCGCGAATTTAGTGTTCCGTCGGAGAACCTCGGATTTAACCACCTCGTAAGTCACATCCGGACGAGGATCAGTGATGAGATCCCTGACTGAAGTAGCAAGTGGTGCAGGAATGCTACAAAGGAGAAGATTCAACTGTCGCTGTGAAGGTACTGCATGTGCCGCAAAATACGCCTCCAACTGTGAGAACCAAAGTGTGATGTCATCAGTGGAAGAAGGAAGGTTAGGTAAACTCATTTTTTTTTTGTCAGAGGAGAAAAAGAATAGGACTAAAAAAAAACCCACGAAAAGTGCTATTGGAAATAGTAAGCGTGTGTGCGAGAAAAAAAATTTCTGAGCAAAATTTATGGAATCGTGTACTGTAATGCACAGACAAGAAAAAAAATGTTTTCGTCGCCAAAAACACTGTTAATGTATGTATGCTTGTACCAATAAATTTGTTTTTTTTTTCGCTACTTTTTTGTCAGTTGAAAAAAATCGCCAGAAAATGCCGCGCGACTGGTAAAGTTCTGTTCGCACGTGGGGCAATTCAAAAGCGGTGGCTGGAAGTTAAGTGGAGTCTTCTGGTGTGCTGCAACTCTTTTCAGCTGCCGGAAATCCTTCACTCGTTTGGGGTCACCATTTACAATGGGAGGCTAGGTTTACGATATCGGATAAATATCGCCTTCTCCCATTGACTTTTGTTCTTTGCGTTGTTTCAGGCTCCAGCAGGTGAGGAAAGAAGACTTAAGTAAGATACAAATTCTTAACCAGTTTTATTTACAAGTTACACAGAAGGTGAAGTGTGTTGCCCTCAGTATGGCATTTTAAGCTGTGTGCGTGCGTTGTATCTTCATTAACGCGGGCCCATTGCTTCTGGAGATACGACATACAGACAAGGCTAGCCTGGTGATCCAGCCAGTGAGGTGTGTTCAGCAAGCGCTTGCAGTGAAGAAGAGATAGAATCTGTTTGCTGGGCCCTTATATCCAGTTTGCCATTACGAGCCTCGTTGTGATCTCGCGCATGGCAAATAGATGCAGGTGAGATCTCGCTCCAGTCTCGGAAATGGCAATGGCTGCCGCGAGATATCATCCAATATGGCGCTGATTGCTTGTGCCGCTACACTAAAATTAAGTACTTAGGACAAGTTATTGATAAAAATGGTCATCGATCAGATCCGTCGAGGGGAGATTTGATTAGAAATAAATATGCCCCCTCCGACAAATATATCTACCTTATAATCTTTTTTGAAACTTGCAAACTATTATCAGATTTATAAACCAAATATGTACAAGGTAAGAGCTCTACTAAATAATTTACCAAAAAAAAAATACAAAGTGGAATTGATCTCAAAAGTGACAGAAGGCGTTCGACGAAATTAAAAAGATATTAACGTCAGATTTGTCTTTAGCACATTTCGATCCTGCATTAGAAATTGTATTAGCTTCAGATGCCAGTGAGTAAGGTATCGGAGCAGTAATTCTTCATAAATACGCAGATGGTAACATGAAAGCCGTCGCCCATGCTTCGCGTTTCTGCTAACAGCAGAGAAAAATTACAGTCAAATTGAAAAAGAGGCTCTAGCAATTATTTTTTCCGTAAAAGAATTTCATAGATTCTTACACGGCAGAAGTTTTCGACTACATCGTCCATATGAGTCGAGGAAAGGAATCCCTACCCATACTGCTAATAGGTTGCAACGTTGGGGTACTATATTGCTAAATTACGATTTTAAGATGGAGTTTATACTATCTAAGAAATTTGAACTGATTAATATATAACTAATTTTTGTATTATTCTATTTATTGCAGTAATTATGTACTACTATTATTTTCATAACCTACTTTCAAAATTCTAATTATTAATTAATAATTAAAACATCATTTTTTTTAAAGCGTAAAAAATATTTTGAGTTATTTTTTATTTTTTAATAGAAGTAACAAATATTCACTGATCTTCAGCTTTATGTTAACATCAGCTGGGCAGTTAATTTCCACAGCTGTGCACAAGTTCTCTTCTCTATCCCAAATCCTTATATCAGGTCTGTTGTGCTTACATTTTATTGAGGTTTTCACTGGGACATTCCACCAGTACTCCATTTTTTATGAGTGGCTATGACCTCTACCATATTGTGGGTTCTTATTTCTTTGTCTTCGGGGTTATCGGATTTCATTATAGAGCGTCCTAGCTACAACATCATGTCTCACTGGGAGATAATACCGTGTGACATTTTCGGACGACTCCACAGGAAAACAAACGCCAAAGACTATGTAATTTGATCCGTGCACAAATCTATCTGAAGAAGATCTCAAGCTTAGTCGGAGTATCTTTACGCACAGTTTATAACGTCAGGAAGAGAATGGACATGCGCAACGGCATATACACTCAAATAATATTACCATCCAGTGAAGCGAACGTGAAATTACCCATTGGAGGACTCCTAATAGTCATAAGTGTTAAAGTGTTAAATACTAATCAATGCGGTTAGTTGCAATCTGGAACATAACTGAGAACTACTACAGGATCCGCCTGGGTAATATATTCCTCTAAATTAACATGAATACATACATATACACACATGCATACATAGATACATACATACACACACACATACATATATATATATATATATATATATATATATATATATATATATATATATATATATATATATATATATATATATATATATATGTATATATATATCATATCCTAGTGAAGATACCCGGCGTTGTTCGGGATTAAAGCGACATAGTTTGTTATTGTTTTACATGTTTCAGTAATGTGACTTTAGCGATGCTGGAGCACCGACTTTAGTCGAACAAATCGGCCCCAGGATTTTTTCCTTGTAAGACTAGTTCTTATTCAGTTGTCAAGCGGTTGTCAAGCGATGGTGGGGTGAAAACACAGGCACACGCACAAGCATACACATATATACGACAGTCTTCTTTCAGTTTCCATGTACAAAATCCACTCACAAGGCATTGGTCGGCCTTAGGCTATAGTACACACACACATATATATTTATTATATCCCTTCACCAGAAACTGTATGAGAGGATGGTTAAGCAATAGCTAATTTAGATAAGATATGAAATAGAGAGTGAAATGGAGGAACGAAAATAGATGTGAGATATGCAGGGATATTGTATTTGTAAATCCATTGTTTAGGCAGAATGATATACATATAAGATTCTGCCTAAATAATGGATTTACAAATGCAATGACGAATTTTATATACTGTTGGATTTTACTCATAAGGTATTGGAATCTTATATGTATACCATTCTGCCTAAACAATGGATTTACAAATACAATATCCCTGCATATCTCACATCTATTTTCGTTCCTCCATTTCACTCTCTATTTTCTGTCTTATCTAAATTAACTATTGCTTAAGCATCCTCTCACACCGTCTCCGATGAAGGGATATAATAAATATCCTAGAAACAGTTGTAAGACCTTCTATTTATAAATGTTATAAAATATACACAGCCTTGGTTTTTTTTTATCTCATTACGAATAGTAAATCCTTATATATACACGCTGATATATGACCTACGTTGGACCCCTTATTCGCATAATCACCGAACCTGGAGCTTAACTATGGTCTATCCATAACACTTACTCAGCATTACCTGAAACTCCGAGTTTCGTTGACACCACTACCGCTCATAACCTATATATACACACACACACACACACACATGCATATGTACATGATTTTTCAGTCTGCGGAGAAATGGCTAGAATTTGCCCTGTTTATACCATATGTTACATAACTCTCTCTATATCTGTATGTATATATATATATATATATATATATATATATATATATATATATATATATATATATATATATATAGTTTTTTAATCTTCGGATTTTTTCTTTGAATTATGCTGGACCAGTGGTTTAAATTGATGTTAATTGATTGATATCAATTTCTACCCTCATTATTTAATATATATATATATATATATATATATATATATATACTATAAGGTTTTTAAACTTTTAAATTTTCATATTCAAAAGAGACAGAGACTTCAAATTCGATATATCGATTTATTCACCACTCTATGTTAACATTTCTGTGCCAAACTTATCCAGTGACTGGTCCATTGGATTTAGACATTTGGCACTTCTTCAGGAGTGGTTACCATTCGAACAAAACACGAAAAAACACATACATAACTATTATTAAGTCTTTAGAATCTCGTTAAAAGCTAACGAGATTCTAAAGACTCGTGTTTTGTTCGAATGGTAACCACTCCTGAAGAAGTGCCAAATGTCTAAATCCAATGGACCAGTCACTGGATAAGTTTGGCACAGAAATGTTAACATAGAGTGGTGAATAAATCGATATATCGAATTTGAAGTCTCTGTCTCTTTTGAATATGAAAATTTAAAAGTTTAAAAACCTTATAATATAAATATAAACTGTGAGAACGACCCTTAAGGAATCTAGTTAATGATCTCCTAAGGTAAGTTCTTATACTATATTGGTAACGGTTGCTACATCCTCTGGGAAATATATATATATACATATATATATATATAACAATGATATGGTGGTGGGGATGATAGGATGGATTGGTGATATGTTCGATAATGATCATTTTGCAAATTTTTCTGAAATCGTTTGAAGTAAACTGAATTCCATTATCTGACACAGTGGTATCTGGAATATCTGGCGAATACTTCGTGTAAAAAGTTTATTGTAAGCGTAGAAATTGGCTTTTTACATTTATGCACTTCGGTCACTTTGAAAAACTATCCACCATGCCAAGGTAATATGATCCCCTGAGTGGACATGCGTAATCGACATACGATCTGGCCCATGGAACATCTGTTTTTGGCCATGGTTGCCATTTAGTGGTAGTTGCTTTTGCAGCTAAGGTACAACCTCTGCATGCTTTCACCGCTTCTTCAATGTTACGGTCTATTGTTGGCTTGTATACGTAACCTCTCATTAATGATTTCATTCTCGAAATCCCTGGGTGACCAATGCGAAATTCCTTTAATAATCGGTTTTGTAGTGTAGCTGGCACTACGACTTTTTGTGCATACATCAACACATTGTCACACAGTGAGAAATGGTTCACATTTGTGTTGCGCATATTTTTATCACTTTTAGCCTGCAACATTTCTTTCATTTTTATAATGAATTTATCGTTTTCCGATTTGGATTTTGTGTCTGGTAAAGTAACTGACAGTTCACGAATGATGTTACACAAAACATTTTTAATTTCATTTTCTGCTCGCACAACAGCACTCACGGTATCTTCAAATGGTTCCACATTATTCCAAATCAGCCTTAAAAGACAATCCGCACAGCCTGATTTCTTGGATGGTATATATTTCATCTTGAAATCATAATTTAATGATATCATACACGAGTGTTGTAACCTATTAGCAGTATGGGTAGGAATTCCTTTTTTCGACACAAATATTGATATAATAGACGGTGATCAGACTGTAGTCAAAAACTTTTGCCGTGTAAAAATCTGTGAAATATTTTCATGGCAAAAATGATTGCTAGAGCTTCTTTTTCGAGTTGACTATAATTTTTCTCTGCTGGTATCAGAGAACGTGAGGCATAAACCACTGCCTTCATGTTACCATCTTTTATTTATGTAGCATTACTGCTCATATACCATACTCAGAAGTGTCTGAAGCTGCAACAATCTCCACTCCAGGATCGAAGTGTGCTAGCGACAAAGCAGATATTAATATATTTCTTATTTCATCAAATGCCTTTTGGCAATTTTCCGACCAGTTGCATTTCAACATATCTTTTTTCAGCAGCTTATTCAGTGGAACTCTTACCTTATGCATTTTTAGAATATAATTTTGGTAATAATTTACCAGTCCTAAAAATGCTTGTAAAGTCGCTATATTAGTCGGAGGCATATTTTTAATTGCGGCTGATCTCAATAGGTCTGGTTGACATCCACTTCTCTCAATAATTTGTCCTAAATATCTTATCTCCGGTAAGAAAAATTCACACTTTTCTTCACTTAACATAAGCCATAATCCCTAATTTTTCGAACACATATTTTACGTGCTCTATATGTTGATCCCTGGATTTGCTTTTAATGAGTATATTATCCAGATATGGAATTGCGAATTCACAGTCTGCTAACATTGCACCCATAAACTGTTGAAAAATCGCTGGTGCGACTTTTAAGCCAAATGGTAATCTATTGTATTTATACAGTCCTTTATGTGCGTTAATTGTTAGGTATTTAGAGCATTCATTGTCTACTCTAATTTGTAGGTACGCGTCAAAGAGATTCAATTAAAAAAATATCTTGCCACCGTTTAATTTCGCAAAAATATCCTTCGGAGTAGGTAGCGAATAGTGGCCGGTTTTAAGACATTCATTTAAAACAGTAGAAAAATCAGCACACACTCTGATTTTATTATTCTTTTTCTTAATGTACACAGTTGGTACTACCCTTTTAGAATAATTCTCTTTTCGGATAACTCCAATTTTTTCTAGTTTCTCTAACTCTAAGTTAGTCTGTTCTAACAGCGCGAACGGTACAGTTCGTTTTTGTTTAACGATGTTTTCTTGTATTTGAAACCGTGCCTTCGTTTTGGTGCGCAGACCTAATTTATCGGACAGATCTTCAGGGAAAATGTTTTAAAATTCTTTTCAATTCGTTTGACGGCTTATTTGTACTGGAGGGAAAACCATTTACATTTTTACAGAAAAGATTTATTTGAGGTCCCATAAATTAAACAATTCCATCCAGTTAGGACCGAACAAGGTTGTTGTATTAGCTAAACAAATTTTTTGTATTATCTAATACAAAAATTTAGCCTTTAGGAGAGTGGGTTATATATCTTTGGATATACACCTAACTTTCCTATATTAAATTGGAAGAGAACTGAACGTAGAAACTCCAAACTGATCAACAACAAATATTTATTGTTCGGTGGAAAATAAAACAGCTTCTAATTGTCCGGTTTTAGAGTAGCCTGAAATGTAGATGTACGGTTCTTCGAGCTGGTGTCGTTATAGAGACAACTTGGTTCAACCACACTCAAATGGGAGAGCTTGCTTAGACGTCTTGCTTGGTCGCTGTCTGGCTTGGTAAGAGACAGTCTAATAGCGGGAACGCTTCGATGTTGAAGCCCACGCATGCGTGGTTAAGGATTCAGCAATGGCGTCGGCCTTTTGGCGCCAATGTGACGTCACCACAATGGCTCCCCCTTGAGTGTGGAACACGAAATTAAAAAATTTTGAAGGGACGTCTGAGGCGAGATGGCCACCGAAACCACGCAGAAAATGCGGCACAAATATATATCAAACACTCGGTTTTATCTTCACTGTAGAGTGGAACATCCCCTCACGAAATATAGCAAGAGCCAACCGACTAAGATACCTAGTACCAGGCAACAGGTCGAAACTGGCATCGCTGGTCAACCACAGCTCCGCAACTGACCACAACCTCCCGCGTATGGACATACTATAGTCTTGTGTAACTCTTTACGAACCGGATACATAGTTTTTTTTTTCTGAATGGAAGAAAAATGTTCAATAAAAAAAACTGAAATTGTCCAGTAAAAACAATAAATTAAACGTAAATAGTTTTTTCCAATTTCTTGGGCCAATGCACCGTCCTGCCAAACCTAGTGACATAAGGTTCGCTAGGGTTCCTTTTCAACGACGAAGGTGGTGTAATCGTTGGTGTGTGTGATTATGATGGTGCTGATGTTGGTGTATGCATTGGTAAAGGCGTTGACAATGTGTGTGGTGATAGTGGTGTGTGCGGCATTTGAAACACGGGCACGTCGTCCACGGGAGTTGAAGGTTTGTCAAGATACGCTCTTTTTAGACGGTCGACAGACACAATTTCTGTACGACCATTAGCGTCGACCTTGAAAAACTTTGGAGTGCGAGAAAGCACACGATAGGGTCCTTTGTAAGGAGAAACAAGGGGTCCTTTGACAGAATCATCCCTAATAAACACATGAGACCAAGACTCAATGTCTGCTAGCACTCTAAAGGGAGGTGACTGTTGTCTGGGGGCCCATAGATGGAAGATTGGAGAAATACTCTCGCAACCGAGTAACATAGGACTCTGGGTGTGGTGGTTGTGATGAGTCTGGTACCACCATCGCACCTGGCAACGTCAACGTGGTGCTGTAAAGAAGCTCCGCCGAGGAGTAACCCAGGTCAGCTTTTACCGCAGTCCGGCATCCAAGGAGGACAACCGGAAGAATTTCAACCCAAAACTGCGGGTTGGGCGAGGCGCGCGAGGCGGCCTTAAGTTGTCGATGAAACCGCTCAACCATCCCATTAGAAGCGGGATGGTAGCTGGTGGTGCGTATACGATGCACCCCCAGGATTCGTGATAGGTCACGAAAAAGCGCGGCCTCAAATTGCCGGCCACGATCTGTGGTCAAACTGACCGGTACTCCGAACCTCGACACCCACCCAGAAACGAAAGCCTGGGCAACAGTCTCAGAAGTAATATCTGCTATAGGAATGGCTTCTGGCCAACGTGAGAAACGGTCAACACAAGTTAACAGGTATGAGAACCCGCGACACACTGGTAACGGTCCAACCAAATCAAGATGGACGTGACGGAAACGGGCTTCAGGAGAAGGAAATTGTCCAAGAGGGGCACGAACGTGCCTATGGACCTTCGCACTCTGGCACTTCATGCAAGAGCGTGCCCAAGTGGCAATTGATCGCCGCATATTGGGCCAGAAAAACCGAGCAGTGATAAGCTTTACTGTTGCTGAGATGCCCGGATGTGACAAAGAATGAAGGGCATAAAACACAGAACGTTGATGGTTCGTAGGTACTAAAGGCCTAGGAGAACCTGTGGATGTGTCACATAATATAGAGCCCTCGGATGAAGGGAGTGGAAGATAAGCAAATTTACAGTTGCTGAATTTTTACGAAGTCAAATCTAAACTTGATAAAGAAGGTTGCTCCTGTGAAATTGCCAGTAAATCAATTTCCACGGGAGTGGAAATAGAATGCACAGGAAGTCGATAAAGAGCATCAGCTGGAATGTTCTCTTTCCCTGGCACATGACGAATGTCACCTGTAAATTGTGAGATAAAATCCAGGTGACGAAAAGCACGAGGAGAGAGCTTGTCCGTTTTAGAGGACAGAGCAAAAGTGAGGGGCTTGTGATCAGTATAAATCACAAACTCTCGTCCCTCGAGCTGATGTTGAAAATGCCGAATCGACAGATAGATTGCCAATAGCTCACGATCAAAAGTACTATACCTGCGTTCGGCAGGCTGTAATTTACAAGAAAAGAAAGCCAAAGGTTTTGTTTGATTGTCTACAGTGTGCTGCAAAACAGCACCGACCGCAGAATCGGAAGCATCCACAGATAAACAAAGCGGAGCATCAGGAGCAGGATGTGCAAGAACAGGAACGGAGGATAACTCCTGTTTCACAGACTCAAAAGCAGATAACGCCTCATCAGTAAGAGTGAGTCCAGCATCCTTCTTAGAATGGCCTTGCAGTAGCCTCGTTAAAGGAAGTAGTTTGTATGCACACCGGTCAATGAATCTCCTGTAAAAATTGACCATGCCTAAAAAATGGCGCAACTGTCGCAGAGAGGTTGGAGGTGCGATGCGTTGAATTGCATCGACTTTAGCAGGAAGAGGTTTGATCCCATTAGAATCAACCAAATGTCCCAGAAAATTCAGGGATGACTGCCCGAAAAGACACTTGTCGGGATTAATCTTCACATTATAAGCGCGAAGACGCTGAAAAAGTTGCGACAAATGGTGGAGATGATTCTCTTCCGCATCACTAGCGATGAGTATATCATCGACATAAGCGAATACAAAATCAAGTCCACGAACGACCTCATCCATAAACCTCTGAAAAGTGCTAGTAGCATTACGCAAACCAAAACTCATAAATAGAAATTCAAAACAACCGAAAGGTGTAGTGATGGCTGTTTTAGGGATATCCTCTGGATTTACTGGTATCTGATGATAGGCCCGTACCAGATCAATCTTAGAGAAAATGGTGCATCCATGCAGGTTCGCCGAGAAATCCTGCAAATTCTTGATGGGATAGCGATCAGCTATCGTCACTGCATTTAGTCTCCGATAGTCCCCCACCGGGCGAAAATCCGAATCCCCTTTACTGGCCAAATGTAGAGGAGATGCCCATGGGCTGGTGGAGGGGCGAATGAGGCCGAGTTGAAGCATGTGCTCAAACTCGGCCTTGGCCGTCTTAAGACGATCAGGCGCTAGGCGACGTGGTCGAGAAAAAATCGGAGGACCAGTCGTCGTGATATAATGGAGGGTGGAATGTGCAGGTTTAACCGGCTTGAAAGTAATATCCACCAACTCCGGAAAAGATGCTAAAAGAGAATGAAAAGCGTCCCCAGCAGTGGCAATAAAAAATGCTGGGCTAAGAGGAGAATTGGTAGAGCTCCTTGCCGGCGTGGAAAGGGATGTCGAGTCATCGACAAGCCTTCGACGTCGGACATCTACCAATAATTGAAAATGATTTTAAAAATCCGCACCCAAAATGGGATGTGGAATGTCAGCTATGACAAAAACCCATTGAAAGTCTCTGCGAAGACCAATGTCTAAACGTAGAGAAAGCTGACCAAAAGTAGGAATCGGAGATGAATCAACAGCGTGCAAAACGATTTCAGAACGACGAGGTTTGTCGACTGTTAGACGAAGCGGCCAAATACTACAACAGGAACCAGTGTCAACCATGAAGAATTTCTTCGACACTTGGTCCTGGACGAATATTGCACGATTAAAAACAGGTTGGGTGGAGGAAAGTGACGTGCGCACTTTCTCCTTTACTCGTTTCCCGACGCCTTGAACGAACAAGGCTGAATACACTTTGTCGCCTTGTTCGAAAAGTTTTCATGGTACCAACACAGACCTTGCTTCTTCCAGGTAGCTCCCCGATCTCGAGAAAATTTTCGAGACCGGGAAACGCTACGAGATTGGGAACCACCACGAGATCTCGAGAAACAGAGGTTATTTACGGTGCGAGTGAGCTCCTGAATGCTACGTAGCAAATCCTCATTGGTCACTGAAGAGGACTGCCTTGCAGGATCTACGGAAAAAGTACGTGGTGTGTCTGTGGAGGACTCAGAGCAATTTGAAACAAGTCGAGTCTCTCCGGCGAATGAAGGCAGGCTTGGCAACGCACACATATTGGTAATGATTCCGTCAAAGGTAAAATAGGAAGAAAGAATAACGAAAAACGTGTAAAATATGCAAAAGGCCAAAAAAAAAAAAAATTTTTTCACCGCAAATGGAAAAGGAAACACACTATTTTTTTTCTGTACCTTTTTGTTTTCCTCTGTAATGTATGTGCACAAAATGGAAAAGGAAAGAAGAAAAAGAAATATTCGCAAAAAAAAAAAAAAAAAACAATGTGGTTGCCTTCTGTATTTTTTTTTTTTTTGTATTGTTTTCCTTTTTTTTGTAGTGTGTTTAGTTGTGAGCTTGTACTGTCTGCGGGGAAAAAAAAATTTTTTCTTTTTTTTTTTTGAAAACCCACCTTGACGTGCTGAAAGAAAATGAAAAATAATATTCAGAAAGAAAGAAAAAAAAAACGCCTGTGTCAGCTTGGCACAATGTGAGTTCGTATAGTCGGAAATGCTATAGAGTCAATATCTCACTGTGAAATTGTTCAAAAAGTCGTTATGATGATGATGATGACGGCGGCCGGAAACTCGTGTTGCTCATACCAATGATGATGCTGATCAGTCCAGATCGTCGTGGCTGCAGTCGTTCCTTAGTCGGGGTCACCACTTTAGGAGAGTGGGTTATATATCTTTAGATGTACACCTAACTTTCCTACATTAAATTGGAAGAGAACTGAACGCAGAAACTCCAAACTGATCAACAACAACAAATATTTATTGTTCGGTGGAAAATAAAACAGCTTCTAATTGTCCGGTTTTAGAGTAGCCTGAAATGTAGATGTACGGTTCTTCGAGCTGGTGTCGTTATAGAGACAACTTGGTTCAACCACACTCAAATGGGAGAGCTTGCTTAGACGTCTTGCTTGGTCGCTGTCTGGCTTGGTAAGAGACAGTCTAATAGTGGGAACGCTTCGATGTTGAAACCCACGCATGCGTGGTTAAGGATTCAGCAATGGCATCGGCCTTTTGGCGCCAATGTGACGTCACTACAAGCCGTTAAGGCTTTCTCACGAGGTCTAATGTTATTTATCCATTCGCCCTTAAAATACCATGAAACACCATGGGGAATTTTCGAGGTTTCATTTAATTTAGGTCTCCCGATTGTTTGCCATATATCTGTGTTATTTATTGAGAAGTCACTGCCTGTATCCAATTATAGCTTTACGTTTTTGTTATTAATTTTTACATACACAAATTTTCTTTGAAGCTCGATCGTAATTTTTGTCGCTGATAATCCGTTTCGGTGATTTTTTCTGTTAAACAGTTTTTTAGGTTCTGTCCTACAATGCGACTTTTTTATGGCCTATTTTACCATAATTGTAGCATTTTATATTTTTAAAAGGACAGTTATGTTTTAAATGTAGACCATCGCACCCATAACATTGATTCGGTTTAGATATTTTTTCTCTATATTCTTATCGGTCGACACGCTTGAATCTGAGAACAATCTTTCTCTTCAATTTTATTTGCGTCTGTTGTAGATTATTAATCCTCTGACATTTTTTTGCTACTGCCTGCAGAGTTAAATGTTGGTCCTGTTCTAATTTTGTTAATATCGGGGAACGGGTATCTGCATCTTTGTTTGTAATAAGCTCTTGAACAAAAATTAAACACTTGAACATGTCTGAGGTTAAGTCATTCAATTTGAATTTCTCACGCTCTTTATTAATTACTCCAGCATAGGTGACGGCATTTTCATCTTTTTTTGATCAAATTTTAACACTGTCAGCAAGTATTGAAAAGGGAACTTCTTTCACTGAAAATTTTCGATAATTGCTTCATCGAAACAACACTCTCACCTGGCTTCTTCGGCAGAATATAATTACTGTATATTTCGTGTTCTGCAGGGAATAACTTTCTTAAAAATAATCGTACTTTTTTCTCGTCGGACCAACCTTTACACTTTTCTTTGAAGATTTTTGTATCTACTAGAATATGAAGAAAAAGTAATACCTTCTGGGTTGTATTTGAATTCTCCAATTGAGTTTGCTACGCTGTATGGCGAGTACGAACCTATGAAGTATTTTCAGACTTCTTCAACATTAATTCCAGTTGGTTTTGTGTTGTTGCTGCTGCTCTTGCAACTGCATCACAGAGGACAATAAGTATTCCATGTTAAACGCAAGATTCGAACAACCCGTCGCCACTTTTATATCCTTGTATTGGATAAATAATATAATGAAGCAGGGGAGTGTGTGGAAAGTATATACACGATACACTACTGTTACTATTACATGAGAGTGAACTCCCTATAACAAACGCTTTACCAACACAAACTATCAATCACTCACAGTTCTTTATTTTATAATAATGAGTCAGTCTACCTTTCAGTCACTTGGGGTGTGGTCGGAATCCTTCCATAACACATGCATTAACAAGTATTTTCATGATACAAGCCTCACAAGCATTCAACTTAGTAATTTCATGTATAAGTCTTTATGAGCATACTCAAGCTTCCAGGCTATTTTGCAAGCTCTGTGCTAAATATCCTCATCCAGAGTGGAAAAGCATAAAGAGTGTATTGGTAAGATCAATGACATAATGAACTACAGACAGTTTCAAGTCACACAAATACTGAGGTTCATAGTGATTATTTAAAGAGACGGGAATGAATATCATTTTGTTTTAAAGAAATTTAAGTTCAATTACAGTTGCAAGCATCTGAAAAATCTATCCATAATCTTTTGAAAGTTACCCTCTGAAAATGCAACTAGGTAACAATCATTTGCATAAAGTATATCTCTAACTATGAGAGCAAACACCAAATGTTTACAGCAAGAAATTTTCTCCATGATAAAAATACAGTGAATAGCTTGTTTACTGGTCCAAAAGTGCTTTTAGCATATTCAAACTGGTAATAACACTGCATCTTATACTTTGTTTTGAAGTGCCATAAGTCTGAAAAACTTGCTGGTTGCATGATCATGAATATATATAGTTGTATGACACTCCTGTCCTGAAAAACGATTATGAGAGAAAACAGAGTTTGAATAGGGATGTCTCATTGCAATACCTTATTTTCAGACAGTTTACCATTGATTTTTTTATCCTTTGCTCTAGTACCATCATGAAACTATCTCAAAACAACAAATTTGGGTGGATAATCATATTATAATCCTGAATCCTTGACATGCTCCAGCCTCTGGCCCACCAGCAAAGTAAACATAGTGATGTCACTTGGCACACTGCCTTATGATGGTCACTGCTAGCTCTCGCTACACACACAACTACATGCTGCCATCTGTTGGCATGCTACAGAACTAGTCTGGGAACTTTTTGATACCACCTTGTACATACATACATTTATACACACACACTCTCACACATACATGTACCAACAGACAAAAGATAATCCCTCAGCTAGCTAAGGAATCTATGAACCAGTTCGGATTGAGCAGTATATTTCTGAAAGTTGATTTGTGAAGAACAAATTTAGAGATCAGCTAAAAGAGACAACAGCATAAGGAGTGAATAGACAATTCACTTCTTTATGCTGCTGTCTCTTTTAGCTAATCTCTATATTTGTGCTTCAGAAATCAACATTCAGAATTATCCTAATGGCATTTTAAAAGCTTACTTTATCATTTCAACATTAGTTGTCAATAGATTTTAAATTATCTAAGACGGTATTGTTATCTTTTTTATCATAAGTAATTAAATCTTTAACCAAGTAAGACGTCAGAGGGTAAGTCAATCTAGCTGAGAGTTAGAAAATATCTTGCCACCATTTAATCTTATGAAAATATCCTCCAGAGTAGGTAGTGGATAGTGGCATGTTTTAAGACATTCATTTAAACCAGTGGAAAAATCAGCACACAATGTTATATATACAAGAGGAGTTGATCTTTGTACTATATACTGATGAAGCCCATTGATTTCACAATAGTTTCACTGTTTAGAGAGGTGAACAATATAATTTGTCATTTTCATATATTGCTAGGTAACTTGGGTTGTTAAGAATAAGTATCTTAGTTATATAAAGTATTGTACATAACCCTTGTGATACTGGGTGAAACAGTAAACCTTTATCTGGTTGTTGAGCCTGTAGATGTATACAGGAGTAAATTTCATTATAAAACATATTTGGATATAAATAATGTACAGAAGTAAAACAAAATAAATAAAATAAACTTACCATTTCCATTTTTTGAATTATCACTGTTAGGTCCAGTGTAAGACGATGGAGTTTCTCCCTTCTTCCTCCTCCATGTATATTCATAAGGGTTCATGCAAGTAATTTCATATTCACAGAGTAGTGGATTATCAAAATCGCACATATGATTAGTGATCCCAGCTAAAATATAAAACAATACCAATTTTTTACACTGGTAGAAGGTTTACAAATTTAAAAGTTAGGATTACACTGATTTACAGAGAAATTGAGGCAAACATAAAATAATTGTTCTAACCTAATTTTGGGGTGCTGCTTTCAGATACAAAACCAGTTTTCACTCATCATCTCTAGTTTTTGAGATATACATTATTACGATTTTATGACAATTCACATAACCATATATATGTATGATCAATTTTTATTTTGTTTTTCTGATTTTTGTGATACATATCTCTACAATGGCTTCAGGCACTTCAAAACACCAAGAATGCATCAACAAGGCAAATTCATTCTGCTA
The DNA here is from genome assembly GCF_046866305.1 of Octopus bimaculoides. Classification (NCBI taxonomy): domain Eukaryota; kingdom Metazoa; phylum Mollusca; class Cephalopoda; order Octopoda; family Octopodidae; genus Octopus; species Octopus bimaculoides. Next base: position 21,735,042 of record NC_142930.1, on the reverse strand, counting down.
TGTGTGTGGAGATTTCATGACAGTTGCGCAGCACCAAACAATTACTTCCCTCCCAGGAACTGGTTACTTTCATTATTTTGACTGTAAAATTGGAGATCAGGACAAATCCTGGGCCCCATACATCTGTTGTAAATCCTGCTACAGTGGACTAACTGTATGATTTAACGGCAAGAAAGCAGCCTTCAACTTTGCTGTCCCAATGGTCTGGAGAGAGTCACGAAGCCATACAGATGATCATTATTTTTTCTAACAAATATAACAGATTTCAATGTTTCTTCTACAAAAAAGATCAAATATCTCAACCTTCCCTCAGCTATGAGACTATTTCCCACTTATATGATCTCCTTGTCCCTACACTCACAGCAAATAAGGATCTTCTTCCTTCACCAGATGAAGAAATGCTTTAAGGAAAAGATCCTGCCAAATTGATCTCTTCTGAAGACAATGTCTGTTTATTCAAGAACAAGTGGCAATGAGCCCCACTGGAGCATTCAGGAAGACCTGAATGACCTTACCTGTGATTTGTATCTATTAAAGTAGCAGTCAGAGCTTATGGCATCCTGGCTAAAGCAGTGGAACCTGCTCAATGCAGATGTAAGAATCAGCAGTTTCAGGACACAAAACCAGGACTTTGCTTCATTCTTTGATATGGAAAACAGGTTGTGCTACTGCACAAATGTCTCTGGCTTGTTCATCTTCCTTGGTTTCCCACACAATCCCTCAGACTGGCGACTTTTCATAGACTCTTCCAAGTGAAGTCTGAAGGCTGTGCTCTTGCACAATGGGAATAAATACTCCAGCATTCCCATTGCCTACTCAGTCCATCTGAAGGAGTCATACGACAATATGGAGCTCCTTCTGGAAGCTGTCAAGTACAACTGATACCAGTGGAGTTTCTGTGGGGATCTCAAGGTTATTGGGCTCCTTATGGGTATGCAAGCGGGCTTCACAAAGTACTGTTGCTTTCTCTGTCTCTGGGAAAGTCAGGCTCTATCCAAGCACTACAAGCAGAAGGACTGGGGATTTAGGAGCACTTTCGTGCCTGGTGAACACAGTGTGCAAGAAAATCCTCTGGTTTACATGAACAAGCTGCTTCTCCTCTTCATCTCAAGCTTGGTTTAATGAAGAATTTCGTGAAGGCCATGGACAAAAATGGTGTTACCTTCAAACACTTGTGCACTTTGTTCCTAGCTCTGAGTTCTGCTAAGCTCAAGGAGGGCATCTTTGTTGGACCTCAGATCTGAGAGGTGCTGGAGGATAAGGACTTTGAGGAACTTAAAGGAACCTTAAAGGAACTGAGAGCATGGGAAGCATTTAAGTCAGTCTGCCATGGCTTCCTTGGTAACACACAGGTACTAGATTACAAAGAGTATATTGAGAAGCTGTTACAGTCTTATGAGGATATGGAATGACAAATGTCACTCAAAATTCATTTTCTCCACTCACACCTCAACTTATTCCCTCTGAAGCTCAGAGCAGTGAGTGATGAGCATGGAGAAAGGTTCTACCAAAATATTACTAAGATGGAGAGCAATTACCACTCTTGCATGATATCCCAGAGGCAAAGTAAACAAGATCGTCCCCAAAAAACTCACTATGATTTGTGTGTATTATTTTATGCAAGTAATTTAGTTCCATCGATGTTCTGTATCTATGCTGTATTTTTTTCTGTAATATGTCTTTGTAAGAGATGAAATAAACATATTTTGAATTTATATGCAGTATAATTAAAATGGGATATGTGAAAGAAAAAAAAAACACTTGTGGCGTAGAGCAAAACTATTCAGAAAATTGAATTCATCACATCAAAATTGGTAAATAACACCTATTCATATCCTTGTCTCAGAGCAAAAAAAAAAACTTTTGTAAACCAGTGTTATAGATGAATGACTTAACATCAGTATAACAGGTGATTATTTTACTGATTCTGAAGAGAACAAAAAAATATGCTGTATGAGTAGTAATTCGAACTGAAATAGAGAGAGAGAGAGAGCTATGAATAAGGCAGTTCTTTGTTATACTGACCTTGCCATTTCCCTTTCATCTTCAAGCACATATATAAAATAATAATGATTTCCAACATAAGCACATTTACAGTATGGGGCCAATTAATTAAATTGACTTCAGTACATGAATGCACTTATTTTATCAACCTCAGAAGGACGAGAAACTAAATTAAATTTGGCAGGATTTGAACTAAAAAATAATGGAATGTAAATAAATAGGATAATGAACTTTGTCACATTAACACTTCTGTTAATTCACTGTTCTTGCATATAATATAACAAATAAATCAAATCATCATCATCATCATCATCATCATCATCACCACCATCATCATCATCATCATCATTGCAACCACAAATATCATTATCATTGTAATTTTAATTTCAATTTTCCTATACACAGAACAAATCATCAGGCTATATTGATTTGACAATTTGTATTTGAAAGACATTACATACCATAGAAATTGTGAATTGATTATAAAGAATTAATTCTATATAGGTTTTGATATTTAAAAGATGCAAGGTCATGAGCTGAAAGAATTGTTAGCATGCCAGGCAAAATGTTTAGTGGCATTTTGTCCATCTCTACAGAGTGCTTGGCATTAGGAAGAGCATCCAGACGTAGAAACCATGCCAATTTAGATTGGAACCTGGTGCAGTTCCCCAGATTAACAGTTTTCAGTTAAATCATCCAACCTATGCCAGCATGGAAATGGACATTAAATGATGATGATGATGATGATGATGATATCCTTTTACCTTCTATTTTGTAGATCCTCATTGCCTCCATCATTTTATACTTAACGCATCCCACCTAGATTATAACTGATAGAATATCCTCTCTGTTACAACATTTGCAATTGATAGAACACCACTAGGTCATTTCTTCTCATGGTTTGGAGTTATACACTGATTAATAAAATGCATACAATTAATCTAACTTTCCAGTTCTTTTCACTAATTTACTTATATGATATCTAGTTTCCATTGTCCATTAGCATATTTCTTTCGTTCCTGTACCTTATAATCTCTCTATACTTAAACTTTGATTTGTCATATTTAATTTTCTTATATTTATCCTATTCATTTATCTTTGATTTGTCATATTTAATTTTTTATATTTATCCTTCGATTCCCAATGCACATACACCTTATTAACATTACAAATTTAAAAATTTTTATTAATATTATAGACATTAATTTCTAGTACAATTATAACCAGGTGAGCCTCAAATCTCCCCTCACTTCTAGTAGTAACATGCTTCCTGTAGTTTCAGATATTTCATTATCTTTAACAACTGCTTTATTACCATTATAAACCTTTCCCTCCCACTCTTTCCACTTTAGAACTATGGCCAGCACTGGTGGTCAGCTAAAGCATGACAATATCTGACATCTGCTATTCTTCATCCCTTTATCTATCTATCTATCTATCTATCTATCTATCTATAAATGTACCCACTAACTCCTTTTGATTAACACCTGCTCTATACAGACTAGTATATATCTACTTTACTACATCTACCTGTCTGTCTTTTCTTCACACTGTAGTATAATACTCCTAGTCAATCCTTATTCAATTTTACTATACCTTGCCATGGATTACCATTGAACATTCTTATTTGAAACTGTTACTGGACCCTACCTATAACTATTATTTATTTGATCATGGAACTACATAACACATACCCATCTTACACTGACACTGCTCTCATTTTTGACAAACTGGAATATAGTGACATCTTCAACTGAGAATATTCCCTCATTTTTACATCTCTCTGATTTCTTCCTCTTTTATGACAAAATACTCAGTTTATGGAGTCTTTACTCAATATCAAAGTCCACATACTTGGCTAGTCTAGAAACAGCTGTAAGAGACCCTCTACATGTTTATATTCCCTATCTAAATTAAATGTTTTTTTCAAATGATGTCAAACGTTTTGGTTTTTCATTTTGATTTTAGTCTCTCTCTCTATCTCTCTCTCCCTCTCATATATATATATATATATATATATATATATATATATATATATATATATATATATATATTCAACTTATGATGAAAGTAAACAAAAAAGTTTGTTTTAGAAGCGTTGAGATGTATTGAAAGATAGAGAAAATTTTTTTTTTATTCTCAAACGTGTGATAATGCTAATAATCAGGATAGATCAGGATAGATTATCCATACATTGCAGAAAAATACGGTATCGGCCATCATGGCTGGCCGGTAATGTATTTTTCTGCAATGTATGGAGAATTCTTCCTGATCACGCTATTTATTAGCATTATCACGCTTGTGAGAGTAAAAAAAAAATTTCTTTCTCTCTCTCTCCCTCCCCCTCTCTCTCTCTCCCTCCCCCCCTCTCTCTCTCCCTCCCCCTCTCTCTCTCTCCCTCCCCCTCTCTCTCTCCCCCTCCCCCTCTCTCTCTCCCTCCCCTCTCTCTCTCCCTCCCCCTCTCTCTCTCTCTCTCTCTCTCTCTCTCTCTCTCTCCCTCCCTCTCTCCCCTCCCCCTCTCTCCCCTCCCCCCCCCCTCCCCCCTCCCCCCCTCTCTGTATATATATATATATATATATATATCATCATCATCGTCATCATCATTAATATCCATTGTTCATGTTGACATGGGTTGAATGGTTTGACCAGGGCTGGCAAGCTGAGGGGCTGTACCAAACTCCAGTCTGATTTGGCATGGTTTCTATGGCTGGATGCACCAGTATCTGCCATGATTAGGATTTCACTTAGCTTGAGGGGTACTCTACTCAAGTATGGCATATTGCCGAAGGTCTCAGTCATTTCTCATTGTCTCCATGGGGCCAATTGCTCAAAAGGAGCTTTTTATGTGCCACTGGCACAGGTGCTAGTTATGCGACAAGTATTTATTACAAGTTTTAGTCACTCGTTACTTATTCTAAAGTAGTAACCCACACCCATTCCATCAAAATATTGCCATATCCCACCATTGGGGCATGTGCCTCACTTTGAGAAACACTGGTATTGATAATAACGAGTATAGATAATAGAACATCTTTGTATAGTGGTGGGTGTTGTTATTCAATCCTAGGTCAGGTCTGTTTGACCAAATTTGTAATCAAAGACCTTCCAACTGTGAAAGTAGATGTTGTTTAGAAAACAAAACTAAAAGTAATCTAATTTAATTAAAATTTAAGAAATAAAGTTTCTCATAAGAAAAGATGAAACAAAATTAAAACACTTAAAGAAAGCAAAGCCACAAAATCCATTGAGCACTTGCAAAGAGAGTAAAACAATTCTACTTACTTCGACAGTAGCCTTTATCAACAAGTAAATCATCAAGACCGATTTTTGAATATCTATCTCTAGCAAAACCAGTGAATACAATTCTTCCACTTTTACTGGGTAAATCCATACAACCATACTGCCACTCAGTTCCACGGTCTCCAGAATCTTGCCAGAAATATGGTTTTTCAGTAAACCATGATTTAAGTCCTTCTTCCTCAAATCTTACTTGTAGTGATTTAGTTCCAGTCCCAGGCATGTAATAGAGAAATTCAAGTTTCATCTTTTCATTTGGAATATCAATTACAGGTGACCTTATAGAGTTCCTCGTGCCTGAGTAGTAGTAGTAGTAGTAAGAATAAGAAGTAAATAGCAGATAGTTTCCTGTAAAACAGACAAAAAAGTTTTGATTATTTCATTAATATTTGATGCTAATGCAAGTTATTTGCTATGATAAGAATAAGTTCTAAATCAAGTAATATATAAATGGACAAAAATGATTTCCTGTAATAAGTTAGAAAAATATCTATAATAACATAAGTTTAACTACTATCAGGTCCATGATTGACCAGTTAGATTCCCCCCATTCGCTTCTAATTTACAGTGTTAAATATTCTGTAGTATTTTATTATATTCCAAGTTCAAATGACATCATAGCATACTTAGTTTTTCATATCCTGAAGTTGATTTAATTTACTTAGATCCCTCTGTTACACTTCTATGGCTTTATGTGAATGTAAGAAATCAGTATACTGATTTTTTGCATTGACACAAAAATAGTCAAACGACTGGTTTATTCAGAAATATATTACAGTAAGTTATGCAACTGTCATGGTTTTTATAGACTAAATGGCAAATGCATTATCATAAAAAATGGCAAAGGAGATGTGCTGAAAATTATTGTTCCACCTTGTAGAGCAAGTTCATGTGGATGGCAATCTCTGTCATCATCAAACAGAGTAGGGTGTTAATTTGAGAACCCTGGACATTGAATGATTGTCAGTATTAACTTTTGGTCTGTTTCATGTAGTTGGTGATACTTGTAGTAAAGTCATTGTTCTTGTTAGCGGCTGTGTAGTACCATGAAACATGTTTGTTAAATGCTGAGCAATGGTGAGAACTACACCACTTCAAGTTGCAGTAATAATGCCATATGTTGTGGATACCCACAAGACTGAAGCATATATCCTGGACCAGAAAGACAATTCTTTCAGCTTGTTAAACACTATACATAAGCAGATATGAGCATACTTTGCCTGCTTCATAATACTTTTAGTAAGTACTAACATGGAAGCCTATGGCAGTATTGTGCTGAGACATTCGAGCGAGATCGTTGCCAGTGCTGTTGGACTGGTTCCTGTGCAGGTGGCACGTAAAATACACCATTTTGAGCGCGGCCGTTGCCAGTACCACCAGACAGGCCTTCGTGCCGGTGGTACATAAAAGCACCCACTACACTCTCAGAGTGGTTGGCATTAGGAAGGGCATCCAGCTGTAGAAACTCTGCCAAATCAGATTGGAGCCTGGTGTAGCCATCTGGTTCACCAGTCCTCAGTCAAATCGTCCAACCCATGCTAGCATGGAAAGCGGACATTAAATGATGATGATGATGAATGTGAAACAATTGATGACAATTGTCCAAAACTGTTTATATTGGTGAGCACTTGTTAAAGAAATCATCTGAGGTCATTTGTTGATCTAATGGTGCAAGGAGGGTGTTGTTTCTTAATTATGTAGATATAATATAAATAAAAAGAGAAATATCATCAAATAATACCATTTACAATTTATTTATTTTAGCCAATTATTTATATATATATATATATTTATTTATTTATTTGACTTTTTGTCTGGATAAATTAGGGATTTACTGAATTAATTCTCATTTCTGACTGCTGTGCAATATCTTCCTTTCAGAAAATCTATACTATTCAGTACAAGAAAGAATATAACACAATGATTGCAATGGTATTTAAACACACTATAGTATAGAGATCCAGCAGCTTAAACACTTTTAATTATGAATTTTTTTTATCATTTCATTAAAGATGACCTCGTATAGGCCTCAAAAGAGAAAAACACTTTAGCTAAAGGATTCTTTATACTTATTTTAGTAATTTAAAACTAAGATAAATTTTATTTTAGGATAAATGTAAAAATAACATAATAATATATGAATGTATCATATAATCTTGGTAGGGAAGCAGAATTGGACAAAGGGGGTTGGTGCAGTCAGAGAAGTAATATACATTCATCTGTTCTTTCATTATTGAGTGTTGAGAGAAGGAATGAAATGAGTGGACATAAGTAGAGTTCATAAATAACATGCCAGTTTTGAAGAGCAGAGACTTTTGTAGTAGAGGCAGATGAGGTTGAGTGAAAATACTGCATCTTTCGACTGAATGTCATTGATTGAATGGTTGTGTGTAATATCAGTAGAGACATCTAACCTTGTGGGTCCTATTTGAGCTTTGTAGAAATGATTAGGACTAAGTAAATTTTTTGTTTCTAAAGAGAATGGCTAGTCTTTGAGACACTGTTTGAACAGTGTGTGTGATGTGTTAGTGCTAGGGATGATCATCTGTGATTTGTAGGAAGCTGAATAGTTAAAAAAAAATTGTCTTATACCAGAGAAGTAACAGAAGAAGAATAATGTTTTCTTGATAAGTGGCTTGTCCACAACAATCTTGTGTTGTTGAAGGAAATAAAATTCTTGTGTCTCCCAAGGAGAATATTTCCAAGTCAGTTCAATGGGCAATATAGGTTTGACATGAAATGTCTAGGCTGTATGAAGATGATGTTTGTGTATGGAAGTTTGGAGGTGGCAGTAAGTAGGCTATTAATGCACAGAAAGGAATGTGTTGGTGACACAACTGAGCTGTATACACTAGAGCTCATAGAGTGTAGCTGAGCAAGAGTTTTGCCTGTACATACTACAATAGTACAAACTGATAAGAATCTTTTAATCCAAGAGACTAGAGCCCAATATGAGATTTTATCAAGATTTCCATACCAGACACACTCAAATGTCTTGTTGATGTCAAGTGTTATGACATTGTTTTCATGAAATTTTCCAAGTGTGAGATGGCTGCTGGTAAATGACATCAAAGAGAGAGTTAACAATAGAATTATGGAAGCTGTACTGATGTTGGAGAAGCTAGTTATTAGCAACTGTGTTCAAATTTTTGAGATGTTGGAAGTTAGAGTAATAAGTCAATACTTCACAAGATCAGAGAGATAGTATTTCTTGGACATGAGATTCATTGTAGTATGCTTCAAAACGTGAAGACAGATTCCTGTTTAGAGAGAGAGAAAGACTGAAAACTTTTAGGAAGATTAGAAGATGAATTTAGGAGGAACTGTTTGAGAGTGATGAAAGGTACATTGGTAGGGCAGTGATTTTATTGATTTGGAATGACAAGAGGTGTATTTACATGTGGTATTGTGTTCCTGGTAATGGGACAGGAAGAATACAGAAAGGAAGTTTTACAGGCATTTTGCTAAGCCTTTACATTACTGAACTTAAAAAAGCTGGTTGGAATGAGACTAAAGTTTAGTGAATTAACATCTGTTATAATCCTTAACTTGTTGGGTTCTTATAACACCCATTTCAGTATACAGTATACTTAGTAAAAGCAGTAAAGATATGACTATCTCTGACCACCTACTATGTACTCTCCTCTTAATAGTGACTTCTCATACCACTTGTCATGTGGGAGGGTTGTACCATTATTGCTAATTCTCTACATCATCTCTCCTTTTACGTTTTTCTTAGGAAGTGTCATTTTATTTAGCAATAATTTTTTTACTCACCCCACCTCCCTTTTTTGAGTTTTTTTTGTACATTTTAATATTTTTTGCATTTGATATCTATTTTCAGGAACTCCATATGTTTTCTTTTCCTCTCACTTGTACGCCTGGGTTCAACCACCTGTAGTGGCATTGGTATTTGGAGTGTATCGTACAACCATTCCATTGGTTCTTCCAACTTCTTTGGTTCGCTTTCCATGAATCTCTTTCTCAGTTGGTTCCTGTGTCACTTATGTATGCCTTTCCTACTTTTTATCCAATACATCATTTTACCTATGCATTTGGTAATTATGCCATATTCTCAACTCTGCTTTCCATTCTTGCATGCCCTCATATACACCTTTTCCCTAACTTTAAAGAATCGTGCTGTCTTCCCTGACACTTTTTCTTTTTTGCCAGATAGCAATTTATCAAAGACTGATTTTACTTTCATTGCAAACATCAGCTTTGCTGGTGAGCTACCTGTTAGTGTATTCAGATTTGGTGTTACACAGTACACTCCTAAAAATTGTTCTAGAGCTACCTCATCCATGACTTCTTTATTCGATTTTCTAAGGGCTCTTTTGAAGGTATTGACAAAGCATTATGGGATGGTATGGCGCTGTAGTTATATGTTCTACTGCAAACGTTTCACAAAATTTTTAAAATTCGCTAGACACAAATTACGTTCCATTGACAGACACTATCTTGTCTGGGATGCCAAATCTTGCAAACAATTTTATCACAGTCGGGGAGGCTGGTTGTTTACACTTACAAATTTCAGGCCATTTCAAGAAACTATCAACCACCACTAAGTAGTAAAAATCATTTAAAGGACCAGCGAAATCGATGTGTAGTCTCGACTATGGAATATTTACTTTTGGCTAAGGTTCAATTTTTATAGTGGGCAATTTTGCTGCTAGAGCGCATTCTCTACAACATTTCACCAAATGTTTGATTTCTCTGCCCATTTACGGCCAGTATACATAACTGCTCATTAAAGCTTTAATCCTTGAAATACCAGGATGTCTAACGTGAAATCCTCTCAAAATTTTCTTTTGTAGTGTTGCCGGTGTCACTACTCTCAGTATGCCATCAAACATTGAGTATAGGTTCATGTCTTGGTTTTGTTTCACACCAAACCTGTTTCGATTTTCTTTTGTTGACCATGGTGTTCTTTTTATTTCCTTTATAAAATTATCTTTTACTGCATTCTTCTGACACTTGCAGTAGGGTTACATCCTGGTTTTGTTTCAGCTTTGCGAGAATTCTAGTTCTAACTTCTGTGTCCTTTTTGGCAATATGTCTATAGGAATCTTGCAGGCGTGAACTTTTCTAGCGGTGAAACAACGGTTTTGATCTGACAACAGTTAGATATGTCTCAGACGCCTTTAGCTAGGCCGAAGCGGTGTCTCCACCACTTGACCCTTTCTGACCTCTTCTACTCCATCTAGAATAGAGATAAACAAGACGGCCAGCTAAAGCCTTTGCACTCACTACCCTGCTTCATAGCTATAAAAACCGGAGACCTCCAAGCAAACTTCCTCTTTTTAGTCACCAGTGGTTACTTGACGACTCATGGAGAACGAAGCCTGGCTGACCAGCTACAACCTTGGCCAGAGGGAGAAAGAAGTTTACTGTCAGCCACTGAGACAACGTCGCACACATTATAACTAATACGAGCTCACATCCTTTTCTCTTTAACACTACCATCTCTCTCTCTATATAAATACTACTATGAGAAAGTGTGCATACAGATACAGGCAGAAATTCTTTACCTTGTATGCTTTACGTACAAACTGTTATACTATTACACTGGCCTACCCGTCGTGGTATGGCAACATATAAAGTAACGGTAAATAAATATTTCTATAAAAATGTTGATCATCTTCATCGTTCATCTTATAACCAGTACAATTGGTAAATAATACTTATCGTTACAATGAGTGACACATCGACTACACAACACAAAAAACATCAACCGTTACATGTCCATTTTAACATATTTGGCATTAATTCATCCAGCTCAAACTTCTCACATTCCCTGTTTACTCTACCAGCATATGTGATGTAGCCCTTATCATTGTTTTTCTCTATATTCAGACACTTCCAACGTGTGTTGAACAATGAGCCTTTTTCACTGAAAATTTTGCACAATATATCTATTGTATCATTAAAGTTTATGTCTGAAGGTTTTCTTGTGGGTACATAATTACTGTATCGTTCATGTTCTATTGCTGCCAGTTTTCTCAAGATCTAGTGCATTTTCATCTCGTCATCCTAATCTTTACAATCTTTCTTGAAGATTTGTTCATGTCTCCTGTCGTATGCTTCGAAGATAACTTCTTCGTCAGGCTCGTATTTGAACTCTGTTATGTAGTTCGCAACATACTCTGTTGAGAACATTTTTTCTTACTTTCCTGGCATTTTCAGTAATTGCAGCATTTGTTACTGTAATATTATTTGTTGTTGCACTTGCAGTTGTTTCTGCTGTTGTTGTTGTTGTTGGTGGTGGTGTTACTTAAGCTGTTGTTCTTGTAGTTGTTGTTGTTTTGCAACTCGAGCAAACAGGCCAAAAGATGTTCCATAATTTTACGAATATTTTCGTAAGTTTCACACAACAAAACTTTGTGAGTTTATTAACTCTACGTGAGTTGGTTTATCTTCGTTGAGTTTATTAATTCCTCATGAGTTGTTTAAATTTTCGTCACCACTGTTATAATCCTTTAAATGTTGTATTGTTATAATGCCCAATTCAGTATACAGTTTACTTAGTAAGACCAGTAAAGACATGACTGTTTCTGACTGCTTACTATGTACTCTCCTATTTATAGTGACTTGTCACATGAACGGGGTGTACCCTTATTTCTAATTCCCTACAACAACATCAGAAGGTGAAGATAGGTGTTGATTGCGATAGAATAAAATGAGGATATAAAATAAAATTACATTTCAGATAGGGTTAATCAAATAGGTGGGGGGGGGGGGCGGGGATAAAATAAATACAAAATAGGTGTCCTCTCACTATGAGTTTTAATTATTATAGGAATAGGGGAGCTGCTAGTCTTTTCTAATCTTGTTAGTCAAAGCCAGCTCTCAGGGTCTTTCAAAGTGCTGTGATCCACATATAATGCTCAACTCCAGCAGTGGTATAGTATCGATTTTGATGACTCTAGATAATTCACAGTATGAGAACATCTACATTTATCGCCTGTGATATCTGTTCCGTGAGAACAACTATAGATGGCCATGAAAGTGCTGCTCATATTGGCAACAAATGGGGAGAAATGGAAGTACAAATTCTGTTCATGAGAGTATGAAAAAGTTCTATCACATCCAAAATATGTAGTAGCAGTACAAATTATTCACTGCAGTTTATAGGGAGATTAGTCATTACAGATATTGAAGAAAATTCTGTTGCAGACTTATGATTAGAAAAATAAATTTCAAATTTTTTAAAGAACTGTTATACTTCAGTTTTATTTACCATGGTGATCAAGTCTATAGCAGTTGCTCTCATCATATTTAAAGAAAATTATTAAAAACTTTATCTAACTGATACAGAAGGATTGTGTCGATATCACACTGAAGTGTATGTGTTGTAATATATTTGATATAAAACTTCTAGTGGTCTTCATTTCCAATATCAAATTACTGTTTTCTAAAATTAGTTTCTCCATATATCTTGTTTAATGCTGAAGTTATGGAGTTATTGCTCATAGAGAATGGTGACTTCTTGACAATTGAGCATTCATTTATTTAACCAGCTGAATGTATAAATGTGTAACCAGTTGAGTATTCCACTAATATGTCTACCCTAAATACAATTTTCAGGCAGAACCAGAGAGAGATGATGTGACAAGACAACATCTTTCAATAACAGATACAAACCTATGAGAGAGAGAGAGAGAGAGAGAGAGAGAGAGAGAGAGAGAAAGAGAGAGAGAGAGAAAGAGAGAGAGAGAGAGAGAGAGAGAGAGAAGAGAAGAGATGACCTCAGTACTGAACTGGAATGTAATTGATTGCAAATGAATGAAAGACAAAGTTGACCTTCTTAGCATTTGAACTTTGGTTGCAGATAGATGGAATAAATACTGCATTTGTAGAGAAGCTCTCATGTGATTATGCTTGTCAGGTATGAGTACCATTTCCTTATAATGTTTATTTTCAGCAGATACCTGTCACACATATAACAAATATGCCCCACTCAGTGAACTGATGGGTTTTGACTGAGGCATACATATGCACTGTGCTTGTAATACTTACAACTTATATACTTACAATGTTGTACTGCTAGGTAAGGCCAAAAGTTACTTGCAGTTACAGAAATAAAATGCCCCATCATCTTTAATATTTGAAATGTCAATATTTTAAATCATTTTACTTAAAACAATAATAAAATGAACAAAAATAATTACCAGAACCAGAAGAAATTCCGTTTGTATTATTTATGCGAAGTCTCCAACCGTTATCTGAATTTCTCATATTTTGAATATAATAACCACAAGTGTCATTCTTAAAATCACAACTTGCATTCCAGTGTCCTGTTAATGTAAAATAATTGATTAAAGAATTTAATTATTTCCAAGTAAGTGTTCAGCAAATCAACAACTCATATTCTAAAGCACATTTTTTCACAATATTTTACCCAAAAGTTCCTTTCTTGAACAAAATATAGCCAAAGGATTGTAAGGTTGGTTAATTCATCCAGTTACCAGAGACATACTATAATGACACTAGACACTGTGGGCAGTTAAATGGACTTGTAGCTCACTGCTGGTTGTTTTTATTTGTTTTGTACAGAGTTAATGGCTTGAGGTTTGAGTGTTGCCTCAAAGTTCTTAGAACCACTTTGAGTTTATCTCTAAATGATATAATACAAATCCAGAATTTCACAATTGTTTGAGTCTATCAAACACTTTGTTCAGTTCATATAGGAGCAATCACTGCATATTTTCAGAGGACCACAAACATATCTTTAACCAAAGCAAAACTCTGAGTAAAATATTTTTGACAGTCTTGTGTTATTCACACATGTTATTTCTCATATGCATATAGCAAGACAAGAACTAATTACTAGTGAAGAGGTAATATAACTCTGATTCATGCAACAATAATCAGAGCAAAATACTGAATGTTTGGAATGTTTGGTATATTTGATTGTAATACATATTGACTAAATTTGTTTATTTAAGTAAATAATTTCTGTTCTTGCATTGACAACTCTAAATTTCCCAGTTTTAAGCTTTGATACAGAATGTGCAGGTGTGTAGTTCATGCAACATTTCATGCATGCATGTACTATGGTGCTGTTGTTGGTTAGTCTCCAAGTCAGCCTGGATCAAGTAGATCTATGACCAAAAGCATTCCAAATATGACCATCTCATATTATTAGGAATATGTAGAACCATATTATTCAGTATGTCCATTTTTTCTCAAGACAGGAGAATGTGATTTGAAAGAGATTTGGCTGTTGTTTGTAGTAAGTCCAGTAACCACATAGAGGCTCTCTTATTGGCTTCTATAGAATACAAGCCATAGTTTCCAAAAATTTATGAACCAGTGCGTAGGATACAATATATGTCAGTAAAATAATCTATGAAATTTTAAAATTTGAAAACATAGAGAGAGGAAGTTGATTTCCTTATTCTTCTTATCCTGTTACTGAGTAAGATGAATGTTGCCATCAAAAATATAAATCTATTTGGAATGGAGTAAACTTGTGTACATGTACACACACACTACTTCCCTCTCTTTCACATACAGGCAAATATGCATGTTAGCATATATGTTCGCCTAAACATAATTACTAAAACTAATTGTTAATAATATGTTATAATGAAATCTTTCGAGCGAGATTGTTGCCAGTGCCCCTGGACTGGCTCTTGTGCGGGTGACACATGAAATGTTTTGAGCGGGACGGGATCATTGCCAGTGCCCCTGGACTGGCAATGTGCTGGCAACACATGAAATCTTTCGGAGCGGGATCGTTGCCGGCGCCCCTGGGTTGGCTCTTGTGCGGGCGACACATGAGGTTTTTCGAGCGAGATCATTGCCAGTGCCCCTGGACTGGCTCTTGTGCTGGTGACACATGAAATTTCTCCGAGCGAGATCGTTGCCGGTGCCCCTGAACTGGCTCTTGTGCGGGCGACACATGAGGTTTCTCGAGCGAGATGAGCGTGGCCGTTGCCAGTACCGCCTGACTGGCCTTCGTGCGGGTGACACGTAAAAGCACCCACTACACTCTCTGAGTGGTTGGCGTTAGGAAGGGCATCCAGCTGTGGAAACACTGCCAAATCAGATTGGAGCCTGGTGTAGCCATCTGGTTTCACCAGTCCTCAGTCGAATCGTCCAACCCATGCTAGCATGGAAAGCGGACGTTAAACGATGACGACGATATATATGTGCTGTGCTTGAGAAGATCCGGCAAGCCAAGTGAGATCGTTGCCAGGGCCCCTGGACTGGCTCTTGTGCGGGTGGCACATAAGATGCACCATTTTGAGCGTGACCATTGCCAGTGCTGCCTGACTGGCCTTCGTAGGGTTTTCGAGCGAGATCGTTGCCAGGGCCCCTGGACTGGCTCTTGTGCGGGTGGCACATAAAAGACACCATTTCGAGCGTGGCCGTTGCCAGTACCGCCTGACTGGCCTTCGTGCGGGTGACACGTAAAAGCACCCACCACACTCTCTGAGTGGTTGGCGTTAGGAAGGGCATCCAGCTGTAGAAACTCTGCCAAATTAGATTGGAGCCTGGTGTTGCCATCCGGTTTCACCAGTCCCCAGTCAAATCGTCCAACCCATGCTAGCATGGAAGGCGGACGTTAAACGATGATGATGATGATGATGTTATGGTATATTTCGCCCTTACCTGAACAGCTATTTTCTGATATAGTCACATCATCAAGGGCAATGTCACTGTCAAAACCCTTTCCTTGGATAGCTTCAAATATGACTTCATGATGCCTTTAATATAAACAAATAAAAAGAAAAGATTTAATAGCAAAAGAAATTGATGAAAAGCCACCTCAGTGTTAAACAGACTTTCTTCTATTTTTGTCATTTCTATGTTCTAAAATACATTAAAATTACAAGCGTATGTTGTTAAGGACATAACTGCAGTAGAGGATATTCTAACAAATCTTACTTTCTGTATTACTAAACAATTAACAAAACATTAAATAAATATATCACATAATTTTTACTTACAGATAACGATTTTGAAGTCAAATTTGGCTAATGATAACTTGATTATGCTTACAAACATGCTAGTTTTTTAGGGTTAACCAAATGAAAAGCAAGACTGAATTTTAGCCTTCAGTGTTATCTCAGTCAATAAAAATATCTTGTGTAGAATTTTTTTCCTCACAGTAACTTCAAATTTATAGTTGCAATAAAGATGAAAGCATTAAAATGATATTTAAATGTAATCATCTCAACCACAAATGGGGTAAACTTTCAAATACTCGAACAAATGAAGGAAATTCTATGCAATAAGTCAACCAGCATGATATGTCAGGCAAATCACTTCTTGAAAAATAACACTTTGGATTATTTCTATTATATTAGAAATGTTCTGAAAAGCAGCTTTAACTAGAAACATTACATTGATGTTTGCTCGAAACTCAATGAGGAAACATTATTTTGTTAACTTTTTTAATGCAATCCAAAATGTTTGTGAGTATATGTATGTATGTGTGTATATATATATGTGTGTGTGTGTGTGTGTGTGTTTTCCACTGCGATGTACAAATTATGTGTGTGGTACTCTAATACCAATCGGAATTGTGTTCATAAACAGCCAAAATGTGTTGTAAAGTCTTTGTAGTAGGTCAGCAACACTTTAACACTGCTTTACAAAGAGTCATTAACTAGTGAAAGCTCCTTTGTAGATTTTGAAAGTGATAAAATCTTCTTTATAGGGCAGAAACTAATCAAAATTACTTTGCAGAGAGTCACTACCTCCTCAATGCTGCTTAGCAGAAGATCAGCAATTCCCTAAAGCTCTTTTTTAGGGGACCAGAAACAGTTCAAAGATGCTTTATTGGGTGTCAGTGACTATTTAAAGTTGCTTTTAGAAGTCAGGAAACGTCTTGAGCAGCTTCATAGTGGAGTAGTAACTATGTAAAGATGCTTTGCAGGGAATCAGAAAATGTTCAAAGTTGAGGTACTTTCTGATATTGGATATTTAATTGAAAACTCAACCTTGGCAGGCTCTCCCAGACTAGTGGGTTCGATGCAGAGCATGTCCAGTTTGAACATTCTTAGGTTAGATGTCTCCAACTGAATGGTGAATAGCAGGTGATTTCAGTGGATGATACTCTAAATAAGAAGCAATGGAGAAAAAAATTGTTTTGTGAGGGAGGTGAGATATATTGAAGACATTAGGAGGAAGAGAGATGTGTGGGTTACATAGATCAAATAGACCTAGATGGAAAGGATATGCAGCTAATTATTTTAGGAGAGTAGAAACTTTGAGATAGTTGTATTGTCAAGAATAAAGATTCATCAGTCATTGTGGTCAACAGTTTTTTTAGGGAAGGCTGGACATGACTGAACTGAGAAGAATTTAAGAAATAGTGGCCTATGTTGACAAAAGTTAAAGCAATAAGCAACAAAATCTAAAGTACTTTAACATTTGATTTGAGAGAAAGAAATATTTAAAAGTTTAGGCAGAAAACTACAGAAGATAATGTTAAGATATGAGAGATTAGTGTTTAAAATTGAAGGTAGTAGATGGAAGCTGCTGCAAGAGTCGATAAGATGAGAAAAGAGGAAGGAAGGAAGATGAATAGAAGAGTGAAGGACAAGGGGGTTAAACAAAGAGAAAATATATTGTTGAGCAGATGAAAGTTTCAGTGTCCGACAAAATACCTCATGGTGTTTTTTCTAGCTCTTTGCTTTCTGAAATCCTACTGAGGTCAACTTTGCCTTTCATCCTTCCAGATTTGATAAATTAAAAGACCAGTCAGTACTAGGGTTGATACAATCTAGCTAATCCCTTTTCAAATTACTGGTCTTCTACCAAAATTAGCTTATTATTATTATTATAATTATGAAAGAATTGTCAGCATGCCGGGCGAAATGCTTAGCAGTATGTCATCTACTGTTACTTCCTGAGTTGAAATTCCACCAAGGTCGACTTGCCTTACATTCTTTTGGGGGTCGATTAATTAAGTACCAGTTGAGTACTGGTGTTGATATAATCGACTATCCTCCTCCCCAAAATTTAGGCCTTGTGCCTATAGTAGAAAGGATTATTATTATTATTATTATTATTATTATTCAGTAGTTTTATTTTTATAACGTGCTTTCACTTCACTACCGAGCGCAGCTCTGTGCGCCTTGGGTATGTGCTGTGGTTTGCTGTGGTGCTCTTATGTTTACTGTATTGAAAGTGTTTTGCGTAGAATGTGTGCAGTACCCAGTAGTGCAATTTTCTGTATGTTATATATATTTGTAAGTCCTGGTGTTTTTGTTATGTATTTGTCTGAATATTTTTTTATTATACCTAAGGCACCTACTATGATAGGAATTGTTTCTGTTTTTAGATTCCACATTCGAGTTATCTCTATTTCCAGGTCTTTGTATTTTGAAAGTTTTTCCATTTCTTTTAGAGAAACGTTGTCATCTGCTGGTATTGAAACATCAATTAGAAGGCATTTTTTTCCTTCATGATCTTTGACAACTATATCTGGTCTATTTGCCTTAATTTCTCTATCTGTGTGTATTGGCATATCCCAGAGTATGGTTGCTTTCTCGTTTTCTGTGACCTTTTCTGGCGTGTGTTTATACCATCTTTTTTCTGTTGCTATTCCATAATGTTGGCATATTATTATCATTATTATTATTATTATTATTATTATCATTATTATTATTATTATTATTATCATTATTATTATTATTATTATTATTATTATTATTATTATTATTATCATTTTATGTTTGACTTTTGTTTTGCATTTGTACAAGTTGGATCCAAGTCTCACCCAGAGACCTCAAGAGACAACAAGTTAGAAGTTCATGTAGGTGTTATGCCTAGGGTACCATATATTTGGATTTGTACAGTTTTGTTCAAATGAATGTTTAAGAAACCATAAGAAAATTATGTGTTTGCTTTAAATTTGAGATCACATAGACAGTATTTTACGTAGGATATGGGCAGTTCCCATGAGCACTATCTTTTGAACTTCAGCCATTTTGGGGTTTCCTGGTATCTGAGCTAGGTAGTAATCAGCCCGTTTCGCTGTCATTCCCAGGGCACCTATGACAATAGGTATTGTTTTCGTCTTCAGATTTCACATTTTGCTAATTTCTATTTCAAGATCTTTATATTTGCTCAGTTTTTGGTAGGTCTTGACAGATACGTTTATATCGATTGGGACAATCATATCAATGAGGAGGCATGATTTTTGTCTGAAGTCTTTCAGTATGATGTCTGGCCTATTTGCGTCTATCTTTCTGTCAGTTTGAATGGTGAAGTTCCAGAGGAGTGCAATGTGATCATTTTCAAGTACTGGGGGTGGTTTGTGTTCCCACCAGTTTTTATCATGGGGCAAGTCCAGGTTTTTGCATATTACCCAGTGAATATATTGTGCAGCTCTATCATGCCTGTTGAGATACTCTGTAGGCGCAAGCAGACTGCACATGGAGACAACATGATCGATGGTCTCATTTTGTTGTTGGCATATACGACATAATGGGGAGCTGCCGTTCTTTAATATGTTGGCCTGGTAGTTCTTTGTAGGTAGGCATTGATCTTGGGCTGCTATGATAAACCCCTCTGTTTCTGATTTCAAGCCAGAGGCCATTAACCATTGGTGGGTAAAGGCTTTGTTAATATCTGCATTATTCGCTCTCTTTGGGTATTTGCCATTGAGAGGTTTTCCATGCCATTTTTCAGTCATAATATCTAAGGCAGCAATTTTAGCACGGGTTTTCATGCGCTTAGCTTTTTCTGGAGGTGTTTCTAGTTCATCTAATTCTTGAATTTGTTGCAATTGGAATTCACTTAGATATTCCTTTGCCTGTTTTGTTACTGAGTAAGATGCTTTCTTGCTTTCATGTTTTAAGACAAGTTTTAGCATCCAGTCCTCAGAATTTTTCAGATAGGTGTCTAGGCCAATTGTGGCTACCTTCATTGATAATGCCAGCTGTAGAAGTCCTCGGCCTCCCTCTTTTCTTGGCAGATAAAGACGTTCTATATCTGCCTTAGGGTGGTGCATTCTATGCATTGTCAACAGTTTTCGTATTTTTCTGTCAACATTACATATTTCAGTAATTGACCAGTTAACGATATTGAAACTGTAAGTCACGACTGGTATGGCTAGAGCATTGATCGCTTCGATCCTGTTTCTCGCGTTCAGCTCTGTCTTCAGTATTGCTCTCACCCTGCGACAACATTCTCTTCTGATCCTTTCCCTCATCACTGAGTGCTTGATTTTGTCCCCTTCAATTACCCCTAGGTATTTGTAGCTCTCCGCTGGTTCTAACTCTTTTATGACATTTTGCTGGTCAAGGTTCACATTAGATGTATTTGTCATTTTTCCTTTGATAAAGGTAGCTTTTGCACATTTATCAAGGCCTAATTGCATCCTGATGTCATCACTGAATTGTTTAACAATCGCTAGTAGGCCTTTGAGTTGTTGGTCATTTTTTGCAAAGAGCTTTAAATCATCCATGTAAATGAGATGATTTATATTTTTATCAAATATTTTATAACCATACTCATTATTATTATTATTATTATTATTATTATTATTATTATTATTATCATTATTATTATCATTATCATTATCATTATCATTATCATTATTATTATTATTATCATTATTATTATTATTATTATTATCATTATTATTATTATTATCATTATTATTATTATTATTATTATCATTATTATTATTATTATTATTATTATTATTATTATTACTATTATTATCATCATCATCATCATCATTATTATTATTATTATTATTATTACTATTATTATCATCATCATCATCATCATTATTATTATTATTATTATTATTATTATTATCATTATTATTATTATCATTATCATTATTATTATTATTATCATTATCATTATCATTATTATTATTATTATTATTATTATCATTATCATTATTATTATTATTATTACTATTATTATTAATTATTACCACTATTACTAAGGTGGCAAGCTAGCAGGGTCATTAGCACACCGGGTGAATGCTTAGTGGTATTTTGTCTGCTGCTATGTTCTGTGTTCAAATCCCACTGAGGTCAACTTTGCTGTTCATCATTTCAGTGTTGATAAATTAAGTACCAGTTGAACAGTGGGTTTGATGTAATCGACACATCCCCTCCCCCAAAATGGCTGCTCTTGTGGCAAAATTTGAAACAATTATTATTGATATTATTATTATTTTGTCTTTGCGCATGTTCTAATGCTGATGTACTAAAATGTCAGCTCTTCACTACCGGTAAACTAAGGTAACACCTCTTATTTTTCGAGCACCTTCCGGAGTATTCAAGCGGTTCAAAGGAGTGCTGTTTACTGCAAGTGCTCCACCCTTATTGCAGCCCCTATTTGTTCCATGTACTTCTTGAGATTTTTGCTCACTGTTCCCAGGGCTCCGACAATCATTGGTACTACTGCTACCTTTTTCGAGCGAGATCGTTGCCAGTGCTCATGGACTGGCCCATGTGCAGGCAACACATGAAATCTTTCGAGCGGGATCGTTGCCAGTGCCACTGAACTGGCTCATGTGAGGGCGACACATGAAATCTTTCGAGCGAGATCGTTGTCGGTGCCCCTGGGGCCGCTCTTGTGCGGGTGACACATGAGGTTTTTCGAGCGAGATCGTTGCCGGTGCCCCTGGACTGGCTCATGTGCGGGCGACACATGAAATGTTTCGAGCGGGATCATTGACAGTGCCCCTGGACTGGCTCATGTGCGGGGCGACAAATGAAATTCTTTCGAGCGGGATCGTTGCCAGTGCCCCTGGACTGGCTCATGTGCGGGCGACACATGAACTGTTTCGAGCGAGATCGTTGCCGGTGCCCCTGGGCCGGCTCTCGTGCTGGTGACACATGAGGTTTTTCGAGCGAGATCGTTGCCAGTGCCCCTGGACTGGCTCATGTGCGGGTGACACATGAAATCTTTCGAGCGGGATCGTTGCCAGTGCCCCTGGACTGGCTCATGTGCGGGCGACACATGAAATCTTTCGAGCGGGATCTTTGCTGGTGCCCCTTGACTGGCTCATGTGCGGTTGACACATGAAATCTTTCGAGCGGGATCGCTGCCAGTGCCCCTGGACTGGATCATGTGCGGGCGACACATGATAACTTTCGAGCGAGATCGTTGCCAGTGCCCCTGGACTGGCTCATGTGCGGGCGACACATGAACTGTTTCGAGCGAGATCGTTGCCGGTGCCCCTGGACTGGCTCATGTGCGGGCGACACATGAAATTCTTTCGAGCGGGATCGTTGCCAGTGCCCCTGGACTGGCTCATGTGCGGGCGACACATGAAATGTTTCGAGCGAGATCGTTGCCGGTGCCCCTGGGCTGGGTCTTGTGTGGGTGACACATGAGGTTTTTCGAGCGAGATCGTTGCCGGTGCCCCTGGACTGACTCATGTGCGGGCGGCACATGAAATGTTTCGAGCGAGATCGTTGCCGGTGCCCCTGAGCCGGCTCTCGTGCTGGTGACACATGAGGTTTTTCGAGCGAGATCGTTGCCAGTGCCCCTGGACTGGCTCATGTGCGGGCGACACATGAACTGTTTCGAGCGGGATCGTTGCCGGTGCCCCTGGACTGGCTCATGTGCGGTTGACACATGAAATCTTTCGGGCGGGATCGTTGCTGGTGCCCCTGGATTGGCTCATGTGCGGGTGACATATGAAATCTTTCGAGCGGGATCGTTGCCAGTGCCCCTGGACTGGCTCATGTGCGGGCGACACATGATATCTTTCGAGCGGGATCGCTGCCAGTGCCCCTGGACTCGCTCATGTGCGAGCGACACATGAAATGTTTCGAGCGGGATCGTTGCCAGTGCCCCTGGACTGGCTCATGTGCGGGCGATACATGAAATTCTTTCGAGCGAGATCGTTGCCGGTGCCACCTGGGCTGTCTCATGTGCGGGTGACACATGAGGTTTCTCGAGCGAGATGAGCGTGGCCGTTGCCAGTACCGCCTGACTGGCCTTCGTGCGGGTGACACGTAAAAGCACCCACTACACTCTCTGAGTGGTTGGCATTAGGAAGGGCATCCAGCTGTAGAAACTCTGCCAAATCAGATTGGAGCCTGGTGTAGCCATCTGGTTCACCAGTCCTCAGTCAAATCGTCCAACCCATGCTAGCATGGAAAGCGGACGTTAAATGACGACGACGACGACGACTATGGATCTTTTCTTCTGTTGCTCCCATTATATTGCTTTTTCTTGACATCAATACCTACATTTTTTGCTACACCAATACTTGCTGCCTTGATTAAATTATTTGTTTCTGTGATGTTTTTTGTTCTAATGTATTTCAGAATTTCATTCACATTTTTCGTTTCTTGATTCAATTTCCACCGATCAACCTTTTTAAGGTTGCAAATAATGTCGCTATCGTTCTCCTGTATCCTTGCCTTTATTCTGTCATAGATTGTCGTTTGCCCATCTGTCATGTCACGATTAGTTTTATTGTCTTCTTCCAAACCATCTACATGTCTCTCATCGAGCAAGCTATCACTGTTCCTTTCCTGTGGTTTATTCGAGATTTCATCTCTGTTTTTTGCTATGAGATTACTTTTATCAGTAGGAACTGAATTTTCATCGTTTCCTCTGCTGCTGTTTTCCAATACCTATCTTTTGATAGCTTCGAGCTCTACTTCTGTGAACCAATGATTTTTTTCTTATTGCTCTAGCTTGACCACATAATCTCTGTTCTGTGAGTTGAAACAATTCTCTTTTTCTCCATTGATCATACATACGTTGTTGGTATCCCCTAATATGAACACCATTTTCGTCTACGGAGTTGCACAGGTAGTAACACTCCATGACCACAGCATTGACTTGTTTGTTTCATCTACACCGTGTGTGCTGTTCCCTTGCTAGATAACGACAGGCTGGAATCGAACCAGTATCTCTGAGGCTGCTGGGCGCAACACCATCACCATCAAGGGCTTCAGTTTCATTATTACCATTATTCACAATATTGTGTTTTTTCATTGTCACTCATATGAGCTAGTGATTATCAGGTTGCGCAATTACCAGTGTTTTTATTGTGACACCATCTCTATTTATTTATTTATTTATTTATTTATTCATCTATTTATTTATTTATTATTATTATTATTACTCTGCCAAATTCTGTGCGTGAGAAAACCCAGCAAGCCAAGCGAGATCTAAATCTAAAGACTCAGCCAGTCCACTGAGGCGTACCTTCCTTCATTGAACACTAAACTGCACTTGCGAAGACCTGTTGAGGCAAGTGAAATCGAAATCGAGTTAAATTCGACGACTGGCACCCATGCCAACATCGTCTCCTTCATTGGACACGAAACTCAGCTTGCGAAGACTTATTGGGGCAAGCGAAAGCGAAATTGTGATGGCACCTGCGCCCAGCATCACCTTTCTGGCACTTGTGCCCGCGGCATGTCCAAGGACTTTCGAGCGAGATCGTTGCCAGTGCCCCTGGACTGGCTCTTGTGCGGGTGGCACATGGAATGCACCATTTTGAGCGTGGCCGTTGCCAGTACCGCCTGACTGGCCTTCGTAGGATTTTCGAGCGAGATCGTTGCCAGTGCCCCTGGACTGGCTCTTGTGCAGGTGGCACATAAAATACACCATTTTGAGCATGGCCGTTGCCAGTACCGCCTGACTGGCCTTCGTGCGGGTGACACGTAAAAGCACCCACTACACTCTCTAAGTGGTTGACGTTAGGAAGGGCATCCAGCTGTAGAAACTCTGCCAAATCAGATTGGAGCCTGGTGTAGCCATCTGGTTTCACCAGTCCTCAGTCAAATCGTCCAACCCAAGCTAGCATGGAGGGCGGACGTTAAACGATTATTATTATTATTATTATTATTATTATTATTATTATTATTATTATTATTATTATTGTATATTAACTCAGGTTTTGCTGGAACTCTTAGTGTCTTGCATGAGTTGCAGACTTGCTACCTGTAGCCTTTGTTACTATGCTATTCATTCTCATCAACTATTTAATACTTTCCTGATGATTCTTGCTGTGCCAAGGAGAAGAATTTCTTGCAATAACTCTATTGGGTACTCTATTCCCATTTCCTTTATATTTCTCTTGATACCTTTTGGCACTGTCCCCAAAGACCCATCACTAATTGGCACTGTCTTCACCTTTTTCATTTAAGAGGTTGTATATGTCTATTTTTACAGATTCCTTCTTATCTATTTGTGGGTCAAGTGGGCGTGCAACATCAATTATAGAGCACAAATGATTCAACTTGTCCACCACCACTTTGTCCAGCATGTTCTGTTCAAGCATCTAGTCTGTTTGGATTGGGCAACACCACAGGATATTTCAAGCCTCTGATTCAGCCACTCTGTGGTTTATGTTCATACCATGTCTTGCCTCTTTTTACCCCCAACTTTTCACACAGTTTCCAGTGTAGCACTTTTACTACCTCATCATGTCGTCTCAACTTGTATTAGTTTGGGGCAAGTTGGAGCATTCGTTCACAATATGGGCAATGGTTTTGTGAAATCCATTACAAATTCAGCACAATGGAGATACTTGTTCGTTTCTAAGGACAACCATCTAAATTGTGATGATAGATAAGGGGTGTATTATTGTATCATCCTTATAAATGAGATCAGAGGTGAACAGTTAAATCATTATTTTATGGGAGATCAGAAGTGAGTTGTATTTTTATTGATACAAGTTAGTAAGTAAGAAGTTGCACCGTTATTATGTGGCTTCTGTTGGTCTGTTGAAATAAATAAGCTGTGAAAACTTTGGCATCAACATTGCCAGAAAAATCAATCATGAACCAGTAAAAGATATTGAAACCAAAATATTCTTACCCATTTCCCTTATCTACGGGAAGACACAGATATTTCCATCCAACGCCTTGATTGCCTGATATAGATCCAATAGATTTTTCACTTGAATTATTAGAACGAACATAGACATTTAGGCTTCCCATGTCATTTCCAAACATATGATAGTAGAAACTGACACTGCCGATATTTCCAACGAAGGGTTTTGTTTTCAAAATTGCTTTTTGTCCAGGGAAACCAGCTGCAGAAGCAAGCATATATTTTCCTGAAAAAGCAAATATACAGCATTCAATGGCATGTAAAAATAATGTAATAATAAAAAAAAGGCTTTTTGATAATATAATGTGGTAGAGCTTTACAGCTTCCTCAGGTTACAGGCTTTGGTGCTCACAAAAATTGTAAAGTATAACTATTAATTTCAGAATATAGTCTGTAATTTTGCTCATAAGAAAACTCAGAATGCATAGTTTTAAGTTGTTTACAATTTAAAACTGTACTTTCTTCTTAGTTCAATGGCTATTTGCATTTTAATTAGAATTAAAATATATAACTAATGATTTGAAAAAACTGCCATCACATTACACACATATAGACATGTATATATAATGTACATAATCATGAAGTGACTTGTGAAGGTACATAGCTCAATGGTCAGAGTGTCGGAGTCACAATCATAAGGTAGTGAGTTTGATTCCTGGATTGGGCTGTGTGTTGTGTTCTTTAGCAAGACACTTTATTTTTTATGTTGTTCCAGTTCACTCAGCTGTAGAAATGAGTTGCAACATCACTGGTACTAAGCTGTATCAGGCTCTGTCTTTCCCTTGGATAACTTCGGTGGCATTGGAGAGGGGAGGCTGGTATGCTTGGATGACTGCTAGTCTTCCATAAACAATCTTGCCTGGACTGGTGCCTTGGAGGGTAACTTTCTAGGTGCAATCCCATGGTCATTCATGACCAAAGGGGATTTTTACCCTAGTCATAGAGTATGTATATAGATATCATCATCATCATCGTTGTTTGACGTCTGCTTTCCATGCTGACATGGTTTGACATGGTACTGGCCAATAGGGAGCTGTTCAGACTCCAATTGTCTATTGTGGCATGATTTCTATGGCTAGATGCCCTTCCTAATGCCAAAAACTTAACAGATTGTGCTGGGTGCTTCTTATGTGCCACAGGCACGAGTGCATTTACACAACACTGACACAGGTGCATTGATGCACTGACATGGGTATTTTTTAAGTGGGACCAACACCTGAAAGGACAAGCCTATATGTGTGGAAGACAGTGATTTTACTTAGCTTGACACATTTCCACCATTTCCTCTTCCTCCATTTCTGCGTCCTCTATTTCCTCCTCTCTCTCCAAACGATTTCAAGGACTTCCTATGACTTCCTCTCATCTCAACCAATATGCTACTCTTTATAAGAGTTCGGCTAGTCCATTCTTCCAATCCCACAGGGGTGTCAATGGCTCTTGCCACAACTTATATGAAGGAGAAAAATTTACTTTTGCATTTGTTTTGATTTTGCACCATCAGCAATATTTCTGCTATTTGTCATCCTTTTTAATGGGTCGTTCTTTCATTGTTTAGTCTCAGATCAACTCTGATCTAGTAGATCTATGATCAAAAGCATTTTTAGCCATGACCAATCCATTTTTTTCAGACGGAGTAGGTGAAACTGTATTATCCAATATGTCTGTATTTATTAGGTCTATTTTTTAAGTATTTAAGATGACATAATTAACCTTCAGAGCAAAAGGGCAGTAGTAAGAACAATAGACCTAAGTGGTAAAATACAGGTTCCAGGTTCAATCATCAAAGGGCATTGGAGAGAATACTAATTAAAATTTGGTGTCAAAAGCACAAAGAAAAGCAGAGCAACAGCACAAAACAGATTGTTTTCTTACTCTATGATTGTTTTATCAAAAAAACTTTATTAAAAGAAATATGAAAGAAACTGAGATTAATTACCTTTATAACTTTCAGTTGTGTGATCACTTTTGGGTATTGATTCTCCTGACAGTCTTGTGAATCTATAGGGATGAACACGTTGCCATTTATAATCTTCTGTACCTTCACTAACCATTTCGCAAATGTCGTTATCAAATGGGCAAAATGCCTTAGTTGCTGGAACATGAAATTGAAAATAGTGTAGATCCAAAGAATTTTATGAAAATATTTTATTCATCTAGTAAATGGTTTAGTTAGTTAAATGAAGGAGGTGCTCAAAGGAATTAACAACAGTATTACACTGACACTAAAATCCAGCATATAGTGATAAGATATTAAATTGTGTTTGTTAATCTCATAGGAATTATTAATAGATAAAACAGTAACAATAATTAATATTATCTAAACACATAACTAGCAATCAATAAATACAAATTTTCCTTAGTTACATAATATATTATTATTTCTGTCTTTAACTTGTGTTAACATATCAATAGGGTGATAAATGTTATTGATAATAGAGATAGTGGAATTTTCATGCTTGTGTAGGAATTTGATTTTGGCCTTAATGCTAACAACCAGACATTTCTCAAAATAGTAATACTCTGGTTTTTCTTTTTCAGTACTATACATCTAACAAATCCTCTCAGTACTGTGCCATGGTTAAAAGGGACCAAACTAATATACTATGTGGTTCTTGAGTTTCTTCAACAGAGTTCATTTTGTCCCAAACATTCAGACTCCCTGATTTCTTTCCACTTGCGTTACTGACTTTCTGATTTTCAGGGTGAGCATTGGCCATATCGGTCTCACCAGTCTGTGTTGGCATGCAAAAACCACAACTGCCTCCCTTCTCACCTGATTATGTTTTATAATAGAAAACAATTATTGGAAATAGGTCTAACTCACAACTGTAAGCATAAACATCACTGATTATGTTGGTTTACTGTGTCTAATTCAATTACTCAAGTAATAAATGCTAACTGTAATAGAACGGTACCCTGCTTACTCCCAAGGGGAATCAACCACACAGTTTCCTGTGATTTGCAAAAAATATAAGGATTATTTGATAGATAATTCACATTGATATCTTAGTGAAATAAATATTAGTACTTACAGTCTTCCTGGCACTGAACATGAAGTTTGTTATATGAACAGCCATAAGAAGAAGAATAAAAATCACTGCAAGCTGATAGTGAGTTTTCATCACCTCTGCACACTAAACCTCTGATTATGCCTGGTAAAGATGAACTACGAGATGAGTAATAAGAAAATCTGAAAATTAAATACAAAAAGAGAATATTTCATTCAGTTTTCTCTACATGTCAGTGTAATGTTATAATGCATTTCTTTGCTGCAGTTTACACGATGATGCATTACCAAACATTAGTGTGTATGAGTGCACACACATACACACACGCACGCACACACATACATACACACACACACATACATACACACACACACACGAAGTTTTGAATGGAAAGAGGTTGCTCTTTCTAGGGATGTATTTCATCCAAGTGTACACCGGTTTATCTCCATATTGATTAATTTTCCTGAAATTTGTTAATTTGTGTTAGTGTTAATGTTTATTGATTGTTCTTTTGGACAGTAGTGCATAACACTTATAAAGTTCCAGTTGTTGGTACAGATGTTTTCATATATCCGATATAGAAGAAAAGAATTTAATAATATGACATACAGAAAATGGAGAGTGTGAACACAGAAAAAAATCAGTTTATTTATATAATAGTCAATTTCATGTCACCTATGCACATCTCAATTCTCACTTTCATTCATATTTTACAATTAAAATTGCATTATGAATTTAAAAGGTAAAAATCTCTTGTAAGATGTTCATATGTATTCATTTACATCCTAATGGATCGAGAGCTCCTTACGTACTGAATGTGTATGTGTGTGTCAACATGTGTGTCTTTGGATTCCATTCTAAAAACAACTAGAGTTAAAACTGCGACCATAGTGGACAATAGCTAGCTGCAGTCTTGAAAAACTAGGATATACTACAATTCACCCTTAATGGAATGCTACTTTTCTCCCTAATCATTTGTTAGAAGAATAATAAAATAAGAAAAAATTTAAATAAATATATATAAATATATATATTAGAAAGTATCCAAATCTATATAATTATTTAATGTCTACTCTTTTAATTGTGAGAATTTCAATTTTTATTATTATTATAATTTTTGTTTATCTAAATGTACTAGTCTTATTTGTTGATAGTTTGGGTTATTATATATATATATATATATATATATATATATATATATATATATATATATATATATATATATATATAGAATCTCTTCTCCGCTGACATACTACGACGAAGTCTCCAAGATGCAGATAAGATAGAGATTTTTATTTATTTACGGCCTCAAACATCTCATACCTTTCGCGCTTTAGTCTGCCCTCTATTATTTATCTTGTCTCTCTCCATGAAATTCAATTGAATTCAGTTTTTGTCTTAAATTCATACTTATTCATTTTCTAAGCTTCCTAAATTCATGCTACGTATATATTCTATTCACCTAGATTTCATTGCTCTTTTAAAAATTACGATTTATGCATTGTTGTCTCTCAAATATTTAAAATCTACGACTAAGAGGCCTATCCCCTTTCTGACGGTACCTACCCACCCCTACCCATTTTCCTTTATTCAAAAATTCTTATCGCTCCTTTAAAATTATGGCTTTTAAGTGTTGATTTCTCAGCCCAAGAATTACAGCGTGATGTGCTGCTTGACTGGTCCCCCCTCTCTCTCTCTCTTTATATATATATATATATATGATGATGATGATCTTTTCTCCCGCCATGCCTCTGTCTACCCCTCCATCCTCTCTAAATCAGTCCCTCTCCCTCTCTCTCTCTCTTGTAGTTTTTCCTTAAGGTTTTCAGGTTCTGGGTATATATAAATGAGAAATCCATTCTAAATTATCTCAATCTCTTCTCCGCTGACATACTACGACGAAGTCTCCAAGATGCAGATAAGATAGAGATTTTTTATTTATTTACGGCCTCAAACATCTCATACCTTTCGCGCTTTAGTCTGCCCTCTATTATTTATCTTGTCTCTCTCCATGAAATTCAATTGAATTCAGTTTTTGTCTTAAATTCATACTTATTCATTTTCTAAGCTTCCTAAATTCATGCTACGTATATATTCTATTCACCTAGATTTCATTGCTCTTTTAAAAATTACGATTTATGCATTGTTGTCTCTCAGATATTTAAAATCTACGATTAAGAGGCCTATCTCCTTGCTGATGGTACACCCGCCCTCCCACCCCTCCACCGGAAGTGCATTCCTCTGTCATCCTGTCATCCTCGGCTGTCTCCCGGAACCCATCTAGTGGCCTTGGCCATCCTCTCCCCAACCTTTGGGTAGCGCATTAAGTTTGAGTAATGTTTGCAGGTTGTAGGTACTGTTTTGCTTATGAATTCTTCCAATTGCAAGTTTTCTTTTCAGGTACACGACACTGCTTCCCCCTTTCCCAGGCTACAGGCCCACACCCCCAACACCCATACTGTTAGGATTGGCACTCTCAACGTAGGCACGCTGAAAGGTAGATCTGGTGAAATTGTTGAGATGCTTGAACGGAGACGCGTAGATATGTGCTGCATCCAGGAAGTAAGATGGAGAGGAGGTTCTGCGAGGTTCCTCACAGGCAAAGAACACAGGTACAATATTTTCTGGGCAGGGAACACTGACGGGGTCGGGGGCGTAGGAATACTTCTAGCGGAGAAATGGGTGGATAAGGTAATCGAGGTCGTTAGAGTAAGTGACAGAGTACTTAAGATTAGACTAGTGCTTCATCATAGATTAGCTACTGTCATCTCAGCCTATGCACCTCAACCGGGGCTACCAGATGGTCTGAAAGACCAATTCTATGACACTCTCTTGCAAACTACCTCGTCGACGAGTGACAGGGACCTTCTCTTTGTGGCTGGAGACTTCAATGGTCATGTCGGACGTCGTGCTGGAGGCTTCCATGGCATACATAGAGGCTATGGCTTCGGTTCCCGCAACGAGGAGGGAACCAGACTGCTGGAGTTCTGTGATGCAACCGATCTTATGGACTGCAATACCAACTTCAGGAAACCTGCCAGTCACCTAGTCACCTACCGCTCCGGCAGACATTCTAGCCAAATCGACTACATTCTCGCCAGAAATAGGGAAAGAGGGCGGCTTATAAATGCCAAAACCTACCCTGGCGAAGAATGTACCCCACAACATAGATTAGTAGTTAGCGACTTTGGGATCAAGGCAAAATGGGTGCCCAGAATTAGACCGGCTTGGAGGAGAAGGGTGTGGAAGCTTAAAGACCCTGCAAATGGACAGAGACTTAGAGACAAGTTACTTGAAGCATTTAACGAAATAGAAGGGGATATAGCATCATACAACGTGGAAGACAATTGGAGATTTCTGCGGGACAACCTGTTGAAAGCCACCGACCAGATTTGTGGGTGGTGTAAGGTCCCCTCCCGAC
Organism: Octopus bimaculoides; assembly: GCF_046866305.1. Classification (NCBI taxonomy): domain Eukaryota; kingdom Metazoa; phylum Mollusca; class Cephalopoda; order Octopoda; family Octopodidae; genus Octopus; species Octopus bimaculoides. The sequence goes on along the minus strand of NC_142930.1, from coordinate 21,702,516 downwards.
CCAGAGTAACGTGGTGGTGGAACAAGGAGGTAGACAGGGCTATTAGACAAAAGAAACAGGCTTGGAAGGACTGGAAGAACGGTGGTAGCAGGGAATTGTACCAATGTGCCAAAAGGGAGGCTAGGCGACAGGTTTATTTAGCCAGAGGGGAAGCAGATAAGAAAAGATTTGCCAATGTTCTGCGCCGTGAGGACCAAAGACTCGAGGTATTTCGTGTTGCAAGACAGTGTAGGAGAGAGAATAGTGATGTTGTGTAGGAGAGAAATGTGTTCGCATGGATGATGGTACGCTTGCACTAAATGAGGATGCAAAGAAAGAGGTCTGGAGATGTCACTACGATAGATTGCTTAATAAAGAGAATGAATGGGAGGAAGAGAGCCTGCCGTATGTCGACCCAATAGAGGGACCAGCTATCCGAGTTGATAGTACCAGGGTAGATAAAGCAATTAAGAGTATGAAGACCGGGAAAGCCCCCGGCCCATCAGGAATCACTGCAGAGATGCTCAAAATATCTGGCAGTGTTGGCTATAGCCTAGTCACCCGTATTACGAACCAGGTGATACACGAAGGAGTCATACCCAATGACTGGTGTAGCAGCATCATAGTCAACTGCTACAAAGGTAAAGGTGACGCTTTAGATACAAATAATTACAGAGGCATCAAGCTGTTAGATCAGGTTATGAAAGTTACAGAGAGGGTCATAGCCCAACTAATTAGGGAGCGAATCAATTTAGATGAGATGCAGTTTGGGTTCGTGCCAGGTAAAAGCACTACTGATGCCTTATTTCTAGTGAGACAGCTGCAGGAGAAATACCTAGCTAAGGATAAACCTCTGTACTTGGCTTTCGTTGACATGGAGAAAGCCTTTGACAGGATCCCCAGATCCCTTATCTGGTGGTCAATGAGGAAACTTGGGATAGAAGAATGGTTAGTGAGAGCTGTGCGAGCCATGTACAGAGATGCTGCCAGTAAGGTGAGGGTTGGAAATGAGTACAGCAATGAATTCCGGGTAGAGGTAGGGGTCCACCAAGGTTCCGTCCTCAGCCCCCTCTTATTTATCATAGTCCTCCAGGCAATCACAGAGGAGTTCAAGACAGGTTGCCCCTGGGAGCTCCTCTATGCTGATGACCTTGCCCTAATTGCGGAGTCACTATCAGAACTAGAGGAGAAGTTTCAGGTGTGGAAGCAAGGTCTAGAATTGAAGGGCCTTAGAGTCAACCTAGCTAAAACCAAAATCCTAATAAGTAGGAAGGTAGATAAAACACAAACCCCTTCAGGTAGATGGCCCTGCTCAGTATGTAGAAAAGGAGTAGGTAGTAACTCTATAAGATGTACCCGGTGCAAGCTATGGACACATAAGAGGTGCAGCAACATCAAAGGCAGGTTAACTAGCAAGTTAGTTTTTGTTTGTGGCAGATGTTCAGGTGCAATAAAGACTGTAAACAAACAGGAAACAACTTCTATCTCATTCCAGGGTGAAAAACTAGAGGTAGTCGATAGCTTCCGCTATCCGGGCGACCAAGTTAGTAGTGGTGGTGGGTGCGCTGAAAGTGTAGCTGCTAGAATAAGAATAGCCTGGGCAAAGTTTAGAGAGCTCTTACCCCTGCTGGCGACAAAGGGACTCTCACTCAGAGTAAAAGGCAGACTGTATGACGCGTGCGTACGAACAGCCATGCTACATGGCAGTGAAACATGGGCTGTAACTGCTGAGGACATACGTAAGCTCGCAAGGAATGAAGCCAGTATGCTCCGTTGGATGTGTAATGTCAATGTGAATACCCGTCAGAGTGTAAGTATCTTGAGAGAAAAGCTGAACATTAGAAGCATCAGTTGTGGTGTGCAAGAGAGACGATTGCGCTGGTATGGACATGTGGTGAGAATGGATGAGGATAGCTGCGTGAAAAAGTGCCACACCCTAACAGTTGAGGGAACCCGTGGAAGAGGTAGGCCCAGGAAGACCTGGGCTGAGGTGGTGAGGCAAGACCTTCGTACATTGGGCCTCACCGAGGCAATGACTACTGACCGAGACCTTTGGAAATGTGCTGTGCGTGAGAAGACCCGGCAAGCCAAGTAAGATCATTGCCAGTGCCCCTGGACTGGCTCTTGTGTGGGTGGCACATAAAAGACACCATTTCGAGCGTGGCCGTTTTCGTGCGGGTGACACGTAAAAGCACCCACTACACTCTCTGAGTGGTTGGCGTTAGGAAGGGCATCCAGCTGTAGAAACTCTGCCAAATTAGATTGGAGCCTGGTGTTGCCATCCGGTTTCACCAGTCCTCAGTCAAATTGTCCAACCCATGCTAGCATGGAAAGCGGACGTTAAACGATGATGATGATGATGATATATATATATATATATATATATATATATATATTTAAAATTAATTTTTATGTGTTTTTTAATAGGGGTACTATTCACTATGTGTCACATGTATGAAGCTAGATCATTTTCAAATTGTGAGGGTGCATTCCATATTAAGATTTTTTATGTTTATTTTAATTTTATCATTCATAGAATATTCAGTGAAATATATATATACACATCTACACACACACACATATATAGATATACATATGTATATCTATCTATATATATGTATATACAAGAATAAGGGCAGGGAATTGTCAATTAATAATAGAATTAATAATTAACAATTTTGCCAAGTAGTTCAGTATGAAAAAACCTTTATCGGTAAAACCATTTATCATCATAAATATACAGGGATTAGCATTGAGTTGCTTCTCCAACATACTGAAAATTTAGAAATAGCAGTCAAAGAACTACTGATTCTAAACTACAAATTTTTCTCTAAATGGATGGCGATATTTATGGCACACATAGATATGTATATATGTATATATATATGTGGATATATATGTATGTATATATATATATATATATATATATATATATATATATATATATATATATATATATACCAAAAATTTAAATGAGAGTTTTGACGATAATATCTATTATTATTGATGTTTATTACCTATGTCAACATTTTATTTAAGGAGGAATTATAAGAATAGAAAATTTTCATAAGTTTTTACGTTATTTAATGCTTGACTTTAAAAGAATCATTATTGTTGTTGTTATTACATTATTCCAGGGCTTACAACAATAGTGTCTTGTTTATTTTGTATTTTTTACTTAAATAAATCTAATCCTTATGCCCAAAATTAATCTAATCCTTATTCAATTAATATTTTTTAATTAGCCCATGTTAATCTTGAAACAAATCCATGACTAATGAAACTTTTAATCAATCATCAGGTTCCTGTATTGGAGGTCCTTGTTAATTCCTAATATCCTTTTTCTTTTTCTGTCCCTTAAACCTTAGTAAACCCATAAACGAATATAAATCCTATACTAATTTTTCTTCACATTATAAAAATAAAGCTTAAATTTTATGTGCCTTCTAAATATAGTATTATTATATATATCAGCTAAAATTTCAAAATAATTTTTTAAAATAATTCAAAATTATTTTCATGAACCCAATATACTTAATATCCTTAGACTTTACACCTTATCTATAGCCTCTGAATTCAATACTGACATTACTTCATGCTTTTTATTTTACTAGCATACCTCTTACTGTTAAAATATTGGTTAAACTAATATTGATATCTGTAAAACAATACTGATGCTCTATTTAGACTAAAGGAAAAGCCCTGTTTGACCTATATACCTAGGGTTTAATTCCTCAGCATTTTGATAGTAGTAAAATACCCCAACCTATAAGAGTGTTTGCCACTCTGACCAGAGAATCCTTTATAACCATATCTTTTATAGCCTTGTCCATGCATAATGCTTACACCTTCCCTTTCCTTAGAAGTGATTGTCCCTCATACTATTACTACTAGATAAGAGACAATAAAATCAGAGACAGTTTAGAATTTTTGCCTAGAACCAATTACTAGCCTGATAGACTTGGCTATGTCAAGATGGATTTTTATGTATTCTTCCTCTCACTTGGATTTGAAATGTTGCCACAATTATAATATGTCTATTCTACTGTGATTTTCTGCATTTTCCTGCAGCTGAAGATTGCTCTACATATTGCATTTAATGTAATGCTCGCATTACTTAAATAAATGGAGTAGCATGAAGCGTGCGTACTGCAATCATCTTTGAAATCCGTGTTGCTTATTTTGATTTTTTGATCACCTAGTTTTTTTTGGAATGGTTTTTGTATAATACCATACCATACTATATTCTGGTGCCTAAACATAAGTACCATATTCAATCTTGAATCTAAATCTAAACCTTCTACTGAACTTACCTCTCAAACCTAAGTGTGTGTTTTTTCTGGTACTTAATTTTTCAACAGGGTGGAAAAGGTTAATGTAGAATTTTCTCTGAAAAACATCCCCTTACATAGTAAGGATACATATATGTGGCTATTAATCCACAGAACAAATGACTTTGTTAGAAGGATGAGGTGGATTGCCTATCATCATGAAAACAAAATGAAAAACCCAACCTCTGAAACACAAGATAATAATTACTATAAGAAGATATTTAAGAGTAGAAAAAGTCCACCTCCTAACCCACTACTAGAAAATTTCGAAAAAGAACTATTTGATCTCATAGCCAATGTGACATACAAAGAACATCCACTTAGGAAAAATTTACATCTAAGAAAGCTTAAGGAATTCATCAAGTCAATACAGAATAAACCGGGTATTCTAGTCCCTGCTGACAAAACTGGAAATTTGTACAGACTGGATTATACTACTTATAAAAAACTTATCATGAAGGAACTTAACTCCAAATACAAAATAACCTCTAAAAGAAATCTGAGATTAACTTAAAAATCAAGAAAATTATGCAGGACTATGACTTAATTGATAGAACTGAACCACTGGTTCCAGCTGAGCCTAGGATTAACTTGAAAGACCACAAGAAGAACTTCCAGGATAACCCGACTGTGAGACTAATTTGCCCATCTAGGTCTGACATTGGCAGACTTAGTAAACTTATACTAGACAATATTTTACCTCTTATAATTCCTAATTTATCCTTAAAGTTATGGAATAATACCGAAGAAGCACTAAACTGGTTTAAATCTATTGACAGCACTGGTAACTTTTCTTTTATTCAGTTTGATATAAATAACTATTATTCTAGCATATCCCCTATTCTCCTAAACAAGGCTCTCATTTTTGCTATGAATCGCTCCCTCATTACTAAGGATAAGATAGACATAATTTTGTTAGCTAGAAGAACTATTATTGAATTTGATAGCAAGCTCTGGACTAGAGCCGATACCTCAGATAATTTTGATATTCCAATGGGGTCGAGCGATTCGGCTGAGGTTACGAATCTAGTAGGAGCTTACCTCTTATATTGCTTAAACAAAGAAATCTCGGAGCTAAAAGGCGGTCTGTATAGGGATGATGCTTTATTCATCATCCCTAGTAATAATAAATCTTTCATTGAGAGAATAAGAAAGAAAATTAGGAAATTTTTTAGAAGTTTTAACTTAAATATTACATTCGAATATGGCAATAAGATTGTAAATTTTTTAGATACCACTCTTAACATAGAAGCTAGATTATACCACCCATATAGAAAAGAAAATGAAGTTACTAGATATGTAAGTAGATTTTCCAATCATCCACCAAATGTATTAAATTCTATAGTTAAAAGTATTTCCGAGAGAATTTCTAAATTATCTTCCAACATTGATATATTTAATTCTAATTCAAACTACTATAGTATGGCTTTGTCTAAAGCTGGATATGCCCAAGAAATTTCTTTCCTTAGTCCTGGTAGGACATCTCTCCTTGATGCAGATAGTAATGATAATAATAATAATAACAACAATAATAATGATAATAATAATAATAATCATAGATGTTATAACAAACCTAATAACTTAAGTAGTAGTAATAATGGACCTAATAAAAAGCAACCCTTTATGCCTAAAAATTTAGCTAATAAGAAAAGTAATAAAATACTTTTTAATAGTAAACTACATGCTAACACTAGTAATAAACCAATGTTAGTAGACAGTAATGGTGAAACCAATGATATAAATAAAAAGTATCCCGCATCTAAAAGAACTACCAATCTTAATAATAATATTGCTCTGAGAAGTAATAGTAATCAAAGTATACCCCATACTCACCCACACAATAAATTTAAGAGAAAAAATAAAAACTCTATCTGGTTAAATATCCCCTTCAACTGTGCTATATCCACAAATATTTACAAAAAATTTATGAGTATTTTACAAAAAAATTTCCCTTCTTCCCACAGATATAGTAGAATTTTCTCTTGTCATACAGTCAGAGTTTCTTACTCTACCCTTCCTAATGTAGGTTCAATCATAGCTAGGTTAAACAAAAAGAACATCAGGTCAGCTAGAATAAATGAAGTTAAAAATAGTGGATATGGTTATATGAATACAAATAATAATCTAGCAAATACCAGTAATGATACTACCAGTGAAAATAACAATGACAATGGAAATTATGAGGATAATAACAATATGCTTAGTCATGCCAACCATAATTTTAACCAGCAAATAGAATACAGCAGTAATGATGTTGTGGTTCTAACAGAAGTTGATGATGGGCTCGACTCCAATGAAAATAATAGGAATCAGGGACCTAGAATAATTCTAACTGATAGCACGTCAAAAAACGAGTTAGGTAATGATGGAAATGATCAATATATACCTAATAGTAGAATTGAGGAATTGACAAATAATATTAGTGTAAATAATTGTAATAATAATAATAGAGTTTTTAGAAATAATATAGGTGGGGTTGTTAGCACCACCTTGTGCAACTTCAGAAATAAGTCCCATTGTCCTTTATTAGGAATTTGTTGCACCCGTAACGTAGTGTACAGATGTATTATTAGTACAATAACCGAGAATTATATTTACATAGGATGTAGTATTAATGTGAAACAGAGAATATATAACCATAGGTCCTCTTTTAGACTTAGACACAAGGCA